>NW_027436398.1:0-35184 GCF_964199755.1 Larus michahellis | reverse complement strand
TGCTGGGTGGGGTCTCTAAGGGTGCCAGGGGGAGCTCTGGGGGGTCCCTAAGGGTGCCGGGGGTCCCTGGGGTGGAGACCCTGAAGGTGCTGGGGGGGTCCCTAAGGGTGCTGGGGGGGGTCCCTGGGGGGGTTCCCTGAGGGTGCTGCGGGGGGGGGGTGTCCCTAAGGGTGCCGGGGGAGCCCTGGGGGGTCCCTAAAGGTGCTGGGGAGGTGCTTGGGGAGGGAACCTGAAGGTGCTGGGCGGGGGGGTGCCTGAGGGTGCTGGGGGGGGGTCTCTAAGGGTGCCGGGGGGAATCCTGGGGGGTCCCTAAGGGTGCTGGGGGGGGTCCCTGGGGCTGCCGGGAGGTGCTGGGGGTGGGGGTGTCCCCGGGTACCCCAGTGACTGCGGGAGGGACCCTGGGGAACCCGTTGGGTTTTGGGGGGTGGGGGGCAACACATGGACCGTAGGTGTCCCCTGGGGGGGGCGGGGGAGTCGGGGGCTGGGTGTCACACACACACACCCCCCCACCCCGTGGGCGCAGGGAGCAGGCGGAGAGCCGGGAGGTGCTGCTGGCGCTGCGGCTGTGGCACCCCCACACCCTGCCGGGGGGGCTGCCGGGGGTGGGCCTGCACCCCAACTTCCGCCACAACCTGCGGGTGGCCCTGCTGGGGGGGTGAGTCACGGGGGGGGGACACACGACAATGAGGGGGGGGGAACCTCGCGGTAAGGGGGGGGACGTGGGGGGAAATGGGGACATAGGGTAAGGGGGGGGGGACAATGGGGGGACATGGGGTGAGGGGGGGACATGGGGACAATGGGGGGGGCTTTGGGGTAAGGGGGTGACAGTGGGGGCACATGGGGTAAGGGGGGGGCATGGGTGGAAATGGGGACATGGGGTAAGGGGGGGGACAATGGGGGGGCATAGGATAAGGGGGGGACAAGAGGGACAAAGTGCGGGGCTTTGGGGTAAGGGGGGGGACAATGGGGGGACAATGGAGAGGGGGACCTTGGGGTAAGGGGGGGCACAATGGGGTAAGGGGGAGGACCTGGGGACAAATGGGGGGGGCCACGGGGGGGATGTGGGGTAAGGGGGGGGGGGGGTGTCGTGGGGGGGACATGGGGGCAATAGGGTGACATGAGGTAAGAGGAGGACAGCGGGGGGGACATGGGGGGGCAAGGAGGGGACATGGGGGACAATGGGGGGGTAAAGAGGAGACAGGGAGTAAGGGGGGGGACAATGGAGTAAAGGGGGGGGAATAGGGGTACATGGGGGACAAATGGGGGGACAATGGGGGGGCGGGCGTAATTGGAGGGGCAAGTTGGGGTGACGTGGGGGGGTGCAAGGGGGCAATTTGGGGTGACATGGGGGGGCATGGTGGTGTGTGTGGGGGGTAATTTGGGGTGACGTGGGGGGCACGGGGGGGTAATTTGGGGTGACGTGGGGGGGCACGGGGTTGCGGGGGGTAATTTGGGGTGACATGGGGGACACAGGGGGGCAATTTGGTGTGACGTGGGGGGGCACAGGGTTGCGGGGGGTAATTTGGGGTGACATGGGGGACACAGGGGGGCAATTTGGTGTGACATGGGGGGGCACAGGGTTGCGGGGGGTAATTTGGGGTGACATGGGGGGCACGGGGGTGCGGGGGGGTGATTTGGGGTGACATGGGGGACACAGGGGGGCAATCTGGGGTGACATGGGGGGGCACGGGGTTGCGGGGAGGTGATTTGGGGTGACGTGGGGGGCACAGGGGGGCAATTTGGTGTGACGTGGGGGGGCACGGGGTTGCGGGGGGGTAATTTGGGGTGACATGGGGTAACGGGGGGGGGTTAACGGGGATACCCAAAATAACAAGGACTGGGGGGGACAAGGGGGTGGCTGGGGTTTGGGGGTCGCGGGGCGGGGGGGGGGCGGGTCTGGCAGACCCGTGGGGGTCGGGGGGGGGGGGTGACGTTGGAGGGCTGCCCCCCCCCCCAACACCTTTCCCCCCCCCCGCCCTCCCCAGGGGCAAGGCATGGTCGGACGACACGAGCCAACTGGGACCCGACAAACACGCCCGGGACGTGCCGGCGCTGGACAAATACGCCGAGGAACGCTGGGAGGTGGGAGACGAAGCGGGGGGGGGACCCTCAATATTTTGGGGGGGGGGCGTGTCAAGGACCTCGGCATTTGGTTACAACTCCCCCCCCCCGTGTTTTTTAGGTGATTCTGCACTTTATGGTGGGCTCCCCCAGTGCGGCCGTCAGTCAGGATCTGGCCCAGCTGCTCGTTCAAGCTGGGCTTATGAAAAGGTCGGGGGGGGGGGGGGCGTCCTGGGGGGGGTTTGGGGAGATTTGAGGGGGTCCTGGGGGGACTTGGGGGGATCCTGGGGGAGGGGGGAGGATTTAGGGGGGTCCTGGGGGGATTTGGGGGGGGGTTCTAGAGGGATTTGGGGGGGTCCTGAGGGGATATGGGGGGGGTTCTAGAGGGATTTGGGGGAGTCCTAAGGGGATTTGAGGGGTCTTGGGGGAATTTGGGGGGGTCCTGGGGGGGTCCTAAGGGGATTTGAGAGGTCCTGGGTGGGATTTGGGGGGGTGAAGGAATTTGGGGGGATCCTGGGGGCATTTAAGGGGGGTCCTGGGGGGATTTGGGGGGGTGGGGGGGGATTTGCAGGGGGTCCTAAGGGGATTTGAATGGTCCTGAAGGGGATTGGGGATTTGGGGGGGGTCTTGGGGGGATTTGAGGGGGTCCTGGGGGGGGGCCTTAGGGGGATTTTGGGGGTCCCAGGGAGGGATTTTGGGGGGGGGGGACACGGGGGGGGTATTGGGTGTCCCAGGGAGGGATTTGGGGGGTCCCCGGTGGTCTTGGGGTCCCAGGGAGGGATTTTGGGGGGGAAAGAGGGGGTCCCAAGGAGGGATTTTGGGCATGCCCTGGGGGTCCCAAGGAGAGATTTTGGGGTGACCTTTGGGGGGGGGTCCCCGGGGGGGGGGGGTCTCCGGGGGAGGGGCGGTTTGGGGGTCCCCGGCCGGCTCAGGGATCCCTGCAGCGATGGGTGGCTCAGGGCAGGTTTTGGGGTCCAGCCCCCCGCTCCCCCCCACAACTTGGGGACCCCACGGGCTTGGGGACCCCCTCCCCAAGTTTTTTTTTTTGGGGGGGGGGAGCCAT
Organism: Larus michahellis; assembly: GCF_964199755.1. Classification (NCBI taxonomy): domain Eukaryota; kingdom Metazoa; phylum Chordata; class Aves; order Charadriiformes; family Laridae; genus Larus; species Larus michahellis. Next base: position 32,060 of record NW_027436398.1, on the reverse strand, counting down.
AATTTGGGGGTGCTCTGACCTGGGGGGGTGCCCCACAGCGAGGGGGGGGAGGCGCCCTGCATCACCTCGGCCGGTTTCCAGTTCCTCTTACTGGACACCCCAGCGCAGCTCTGGTATTTCGTCCTCCAGTACCTGCGGGGGGCGGAGGTGAGACCAAAAACGGGGGGGGGGGGAAGGACACGACCCCCCCCCCCCCGCCCCCCCCCAAAAAAAACCCTAGGGGGTTCTGGGGGAATTTAGGAGGGGTCCAGGGGGGATTTGGGGCAGGACTGGGGGGATTCGGGGGGGGTTCTAGGGGGATTTGAGGGGTCCTGGGGGAATTTTGGGGGGGGGGGTGTGTCCTGGGCACATTTGGGGGGGTTCTGGGGGGGGGTTGGAGGGATTTGGGGGGGTCTTGGGGAGATTTGGGGGGCTGGGGGTATCTATGGGGGTGTCCTGGGGGTATTTGGGGGGGTGGGGGGGGGCTGGGGGAATTTAGGGGGGTCCTAGAGGGATTTGGGGGGGGTTCTAGAGGGGGTGTCCTAGGGGGATTTGGGGGAGGTCCTGGGTGTATTTGGAGGGGGTCCTGGGGAGATTCAGGGGGGCTGGGGGTATTTGGGGGGGGAGCTGGGGGAATTCGGGGGGGTCCTGGGGGAATCTAGGGGGGACCTGCGGGTGTGTGGAGGGGAGGGGTGTCAAAAAACCAGGGGGTCCCCCAAAACCTTCCCCTAATACCCCCCCCCAATTTTTTGCCCCCCCCCCCCCCCGTTTTTGCCCCCCCCTCCCCCAGGCGCGGGGCATGGACCTGGTGGAGATTCTCTCCTTCCTCTTCCAGCTCAGCTTCTCCACCCTGGGCAAGGTGGGGGTTACTGGGGGGAACTGGGAGGAACTGGGAGCAGGTGTCCCCAGGATGAGTCCAGGCCGGGGGGGGGGGGGCCATAGGGGGTTACTGGGAGGAACTGGGGGGAACTGGGAGCTGCTGTCCCCAGTGTTACTCCGTGGAGGACTTGGGAGCATTAGGGGTTATGGGGGGGGTTACTGGGAGGAACTGGGGGGAACTGGGAGCTGCTGTCTCCAGCGTTACTCCGTGGAGGACTGGGGTGAGTTAGGGATAACTGGGGGGGTTACTGGGAGGAACTGGGGGGAACTGGGAGCTGCCGTCCCCAGGATTACACAGTGGAAAACTTGGGAATGTTAGGGGTTATTGGGGGGGTTACTGGGAGGAACTGGGGGGAACTGGGAGCTCCCATCCCCAGGATTACTCAGTGGAAAACTTGGGAACGTTAGGGGTTACTGGGGGGCTTACTGGGAATAACTGGGGGGAACTGGGAGCTGCTGTCTCCAGCGTTACTCCCTGGAGGACTGGGGTGAGTTAGGGATAACTGGGGGGGTTACTGGGAGGAACTGGGGGGAACTGGGAGCATCTGTCCGCAGGATTATTCAGTGGAAAACTTGGGAACGTTAGGGGTTATTGTGGGGGGTTACTGGGAGTAACTGGGAGAAACTGGGAGTGTCTGTCCCCAGAATTACTTCTTAGAGGGGTGGGGGGGTGTGTTAGGCCTTACTGGGGCTTACTGGGAGTAACTGGGAGGTGCCGTCCCCAGGATTACTCCGTGGAGGGCATGAGCGAGTCCCTGCTGACCTTCCTGCAGCACCTGCGCGAGTTCGGGCTGGTCTTCCAGAGAAAGGTGACAGGGGGGCGGGCATCACGGGGGGGGGACACACACGAGGTGACACGGGGGGACATCACGGGGCTGGGGGGGGGACACAGACACATGAGGTGGTGGGGGGGGACATGGCAGGGAGCACAAGGGACACACAGGGAGGGGGGACGGCGGGCACTGGAGGGCGACAGGATCCCCTCAGGGATCGGCGCTGTCCCCACGTCCCTTTGTCCCCGTTCTGACCGTGTTCCCACCCCGGTGTCCCTGTGTCCCCCCCCGCCAGCGCAAGTCCCGCCGCTTCTACCCCACGCGCCTGGCCATCGCCCTGGCCTCGGGGACATCGGGGGCCCCCCCCGAGCCCGACGCTCACGGCTTCGTCATCGTCGAGACCAACTACCGCATCTACGCCTACACAGGTGCCACCTCGTCCCCTCCCCTGTCCCTGTCCCCAAGGGGGGGGGGGGGGGTGGCACAGAGGAGCCAGCCACCCAGCCCCCCCGCTCACCCCGGCGGTGTCCCATTCTGTCCCCCTTTTGTCTCCCCCGTCCTTCGTCTCTGCCACCCCCGACCCCCCGTGTCACCCTGTGCCACATGTCCCCACGTCCCCCCCTCGCCCACCGTGTCCCCTGTTGTCCCCATTGGGTGTGTGTGTCGTCCCCCCGCCCCAGACTCGGAGCTGCAGATCGCCCTCATCGCCCTCTTCTCCGAGCTCCTCTATCGCTTCCCCAACCTGGTGGTGGCCCAGGTGACAAGGGACAGCGTGCAGGCGGCCATCGCCAACGGCATCACTGCTGACCAGGTGGAGACACACGCGGGGGACAGTGCCGGGGGGACAATTGGGGTCCCCAAGTGGGCGCTGGGGACATTGGGGGGTGCCTTACAGAAGGGCATTGGGGTGTCCCTGGGGGTGCTGGGGACATTGGGGTGCCCCACAGGAGGGTATTGGGGTGTCCCTGGGCATATTGGGGTCCCCAAGAGGGTTCTGGGGACACTGGGGTGCCCCACAGGGGGGTACTGGGGCCCCCCAGAGGATATTAGGGTCCCCAGGTGGGTGCTGGGGACATTGGGGTCCCTCACAGGGGGGTCTTGGAGTGTCCCTGGGGGTCCTGCAGACATTGGGGTGCCCCACGGGGGGGTATTGGGGTGCCCTGGGGGTATTGCGGTCCCCAAGAGGGTTCTGGGGACACTGGCGTGCCCCACAGGGGGGTATTGGGGTGTGCCTGGGGGTGCCGGGGACATTGGGGTGCCCCATGGAGGGGTATTGGGGTGTCCCTGGGGATATTGGGGTCCCCAAGAGAGTTCTGGGGACACTGGGGTGCCCTACAGGAGGGTATTGGGGTGCCCTGGGGGTATTGGGGTCCCCAAGAGGGTGCTGGGGACACTGGGGTCCCTTACAGAAGAGCATTGGGGTGTCCCTGCGGGTGCCGGGGACATTGGGGTGCCCCACAGGGGGGGTATTGGGATGTCCCTGGGGATATTGGGGTCCCCAAGAGGGTGCTGGGGACACTGGGTTGCCCCAAAGGGGGATATTGGGGTGTCCCTGGGGGTATTGAGGGTCCCTAAGAAGGTTCTGGGGACACTGGGGTGCCCCACAGTGGGGTGTTGGGGTGTTTCTGGGGATATTGGGGACACTGGGGTGCTCCACAGGGGGATATTGGGGTGTCCCTGGGGGCACTGGGGCACCCCCCCAGGGGATATTGGGGTCCCCAAGTGGCTGCTGGGGACATTGGGGTCCCTTACAGAAGGGCATTGGGGTGTCCCTGGGGGTGCTGGGGTCCCTAAAAGGGTGCTGGGGACATTGGGGTGCTCCACAGGGGGGGTCTTGGGGCCCCCCAGGGGGCACTGGCATCCCCAAGAGGGTGCTGGGGACACTGGGGTCCCTCACAGGGGGGTCTTGGGGTGTCCCGGGGGGTATTGGGGTCCCCAAGAGGGTGCTGGGAACATCGGGGGTGCCCCCAGGGATATTGGGGTGCCCCCCACTAACACGTGTGTGTGTGTGTGTGTCCCCACCTCCCCCAGATCATCCACTTCCTCCGCACCCGAGCGCACCCCGTCATGGCCAAGCAGGTGGGTGCCCCCCGACGCCTGGGCCCATGGGTGGGGGTCCCCTGACGCCTGGGTCCATGATGGGGGGTCCCCCAGATGCCTGGGTGTGCCCCCCCCAACCCTGGATGCCTGGGTCCATGGGTGGGGGGTCCCCTGACACTTGAGTCCATGGTGGGGGTCCCCCAACACCTGGGTGTGTCCCCCCCGCCACCCCAGACACCTGGGCCCATGGGTGGGGGTTCCCCGACGCGTGGGTCCATGGGTGGGGGGGGTCTCCTGACACCTGGGTCCATGGTGGGGGTCCCCCAACACCTGGGTGTCCCCCCCCTGCCACCCCGGGCACCTGGGCCCATGGGTGGGGGTCCCCTGACACCTGGATCCATGGGTGGGGGGGGCTTCCTGACACCTGGGTCCATGGTGGGGGGTCCCCCAGATGCCTGGGTGTCCCCCCCCCAACCCTGGATGCCTGGGCCCATGGGTGGGGGTCCCCCGATGCCTGGGTCCATGGGTGGGAGGTCCCTCCAACAGCTGGGCCCATGGGTGGGGGGGTCCCCCGACACCTGGGTGTCCTCCCCCACCCCCCGGATGCCTGGGCCCACCCTGCCCTTGCCCCCTCCCCAGACGCCGGTGCTGCCCCCCACCATCACCGACCAGATCCGCCTCTGGGAGCTGGAGCGGGACCGGCTGCGCTTCTCCGAGGGTGAGGTCACCTCGGTGTCCCCAAGGGAGGGGTTGGGGGGGTGGTGGCATCTCTGGGGTGTCCCCAAGGCCTTTAAGGGAGCCCCCTCGGGGCAGCTGGTGTCCCCACGGCGTCCCCAAGGGGGGACGTGGCAGTCCTTGGCTGGGGGGGGACCGTTAAGGGAAGGTGGCAGCCTCGAGGGTCCCAAAGCTGTCTCCGATGTCCCCAAGGGAAGGTGACAGCCCTGGGGAGGTCCCCAAGAGGAGGTGACAGTCCCCAAGGGGAGGTGACAGCCCCTGAGGTCCTCAAGGGAAGGTGACAGTCCCCGAGGGGAGGTGACAGCCCTGGGGAGGTCCCCGAGGGGAGGTGACAGTCCCCTGAGGGGAGGTGACAGCCCTGGGGAGGTCCCCAAGGAGAGGTGACAGCCCCTGAGGTCCCCAAGGGAAGGTGACAACCGCTGAGGAGGTCCCTAAGAGGAAGTGACAGCCCTTGGAGGGTCCCTAAGGGGAGGTGACACCCTCTGAGGTCCCCAAGGGGAGGTGATCCCAAAGGGTGGTGGCATCTCCGGCGAGAAGGTGTCCGTGCCACAAGGTGGTGGCCGCTGTTGGGCGGATGGCGGGTCCCCAGGGGGAGGTGACAATCCCGGAGCGGTCCCCAAGGGGAGGTGACACCCTCTGTGGTTCCCAAGGGGAGGTGACACCCCCTGAGGTCCCCAAGGGGAGGTGATCCCAAAGGGTGGTGGCATCTCCGGCGAGAAGGTGTCCGTGCCACAAGGTGGTGGCCGCTGTTGGGTGGACGGCGGGTCCCCAGGGGGAGGTGACAGTCCCCGAGGGGTGTCCCCAACCTTCCCGACACCCACCTTGACGTCGTCGTGTCCCCCCCCCTTCCAGGGGTCCTGTACAACCAGTTCCTGTCGCAAGTGGATTTCGAGGTGCTGCGGGACCACGCGCGGGCGCTGGGGGTGCTGGTCTTCGAGAACCCCGGCCGGCGGCTGATGGTGGTCACCCCCGGGGGACACCCCGACGTCAAGCGCTTCTGGAAGAGGCAGAAACACAGCGCTTGAGGCTGGGGGACCCCCCCGGGGTGGGGGGGGCCACCCCGACCCCCCATTCCCCCCCCAGGGTGAGGGCAGGGGGCCCTTGGGGTGCCCTGATTGCGGGGTGATGGAGCACACACCCCCCACCCTTTTCCCAGTGACTTGACCCCCAGGTGGCCCCCCCGATCCCTCGGTGTTGGGGTACCCTCGGGGCCTGAGCACCCCGGTTCCACATACCCCCCCTTCTGGGCACCCCCATCTTTTGGGGCTGGGGCACCCCAATCCTGGGCACCCCGATCCCTCGGGGCCCAGGGACCCCCATCTTTGACAACCCCAACCCCTCAAGGCCCAGGGACCCCCATCTTTTGGGGCCCGGGCACCCCGATCCTGAGCACCCCGATTCATTGGGCCCAGGGACCCCCATCTTTGGCATCCCCAACCCCTCAAGGCCCAGGGACCCCCATCTTTTGGGGCCTGGGCACCCCAATCCTGGGCACCCCAATCCCTCGGGGCCCAGGGACCCCCATCTTTTGGGGCCTGGGCACCCCGATCCCTTGGGACCCCAATTTCTAGGGGCCCGGGCACCCCAATCCTGGGCACCCCGATTCCTCAGGGCCCAGGGACCCCCATCTTTTGGGGCTGGGGCACCCTAATTCTGGGCACCCCAATTCCTTGGGCCCAGGGACCCCAATTTCTAGGGGTCCGGGCACCCCAATTCTGGGCACCCCAATCCCTCGGGGTCTGGGTCCCCCAAATCCCAGGAAGTCAGGGGTTCTGAGAAGAAAAAAAAACAGAACCTCGGGGGTTCTAAGCAGAAAAAAGGAGCTTTTGGTAAAAAGTGGGAGGTCTGAGGAAAAAAAATTAGGGGGGAGGGGGTCGACGGAGAAAAAGGTATTTCTCATTTTAAAATAAAGCGAGGTTGGCAGTGGGTTTGGCGGGGAAAAAAAAAGGGGGGGGTGAGGAAAAAGGGTTTGGGGAGGGAAAAGGGGATTTGCTAAAAATGGGGGGTTCCTGAGAAGGAAAAAAAAAATAAAAAATGTGGTGTGTTTTGGTTTGGGTTTTTTTTTCTGGGGGGGTTTGTTTTCCAAGCCAAAAATGTATTCGGCGGGAAATAAAGTTTTGTTGTTTTTTTTTAATAAAAGTGGTGTTTTCTGAGGGTTTCTTTTATAAGAAAAAAAACAGCGTTTTGAGGAAAAAGCGCTCGGTTTTGAGAAGCTGGGGAAAAAAGCAGGTTCCCGGGAGGGAATAAAGTGGGGATTTGTTGGGGGGGGGGGAACCTGGGATGTTTGAGGGGAAAATAAGAAATCTGGGGGGAAACCTCACGTTTTTGTGAGGGGTAGAGTTGGGTGAATTTTTGAGGGGAAAAAAAACCCACAAGTTTTGAGGGAAAAACGCTCAAGTTTTGAGGGGAAAAAACCCCAAACAAGTTTTGAGGGAAAAACCCCCAAGTTTTGAGGGGAAAAAACCCGCCAAGTTTTGAGGGGAAAAAAAAAAAAAAACAGTTTTTGGGGAAAAAACGCCCAAGTTTTGAAGGAAAAACCACCAAGTTTTGAGGGAAAGAATACCCAAGTTTTGAGGGGAAAAAAACCCAAGTTTTGAGGGAAAAAACACCCAAATTTTGAGGGGAAAAAAATACCCAAGTTTTGAGGGAAAACCCACCAAGTTTTGAGGGAAAAAAACATCCAAGTTTTGAAGGAAAAACACTCAAGTTTTGAGGGGAAAAAAAAAACAAGTTTTGAGGGAAAAATACTCAAGTTTTGAGGGAAAACCCGCAAGTTTTGAGGGGGGAAAAAAACCCAAGTTTTGAGGGGAAAAAAAACAAGTTTTGAGGGGAAAAAAAAACAAGTTTTGAGGGGGGAAAAAACCCCAATTTTTGAGGAAAAAACACCCAAGTTTTGAAGGAAAAACCACCAAGTTTTGAGGGAAAAAAACACCCAAGTTTTGAGGGAAAAAAACTCACAAGTTTTGAAGGAAAAAACACCAACTTTTGAGGGAAAAAAACCCAAGTTTCGAGGGAAAAAAACCAACAAGTTTTGAGGGGGGAAAGAAAAAAACATTTTGAGGAAAAAACACCCAAGTTTGAGGGGAAAAAACACCCAAGTTTTGAGGGAAAACAACACGTTTTGAGGGGGAAAACACCCAAATTTTGAGGGAAAACCCACCAAGTTTTGAGGGAAAAAAAACACCCAAGTTTTGAGGGAAAAAAACCCCAAGTTTTGAGGGAAGAAAAAACCAAGTTCTGAGGGAAAAACCACCGACTTTTGAGGGGAAAATACAGAAATTTTTGAGGGGAAAAAAACCTCCAATTTTTGAGGGAAATAAACAAGTTTTGAGGGAAAAAATCTACAAGTTCTGAGGGAAAAAATACACAAGTTTTAGGGAAAAACCACCGAGTTTTGAGGGAAAAAAAATCCAAGTTTTGAGGAAAAAAAACCCACCCAAGTTCTGAGGGAAAAAACACCAACTTTTGATGGGAAAAACCACGAACTTTTGAGGTGAAAATACACCAAGTTTTGAGGGAAAAAAAAAAACAATTTTTGAGGGAAAAAAACAAGTTTTGAGGGAAAAAAACACCCAAATTTTGAGGGAAAACCCACACAAGTTCTGAGGGGGAAAAAATATCCAAGTTTTGACGAAAAAGAATTCCAAGTTTTGAGGAAAAAAAAACCCAAGTTTTGAGGGAAAAACCACAAAGTTTTGAGGAAAAAAAAAACCCAAGTTTTGAGGGAAAAAAACACCCAAGTTTTGAGGAGAAAAAAAACCCCAAATTTTGAGGGAAAAACCACAAAGTTTTGATGGAAAAGAGCGATGTTTCCTGCAGGGAGAAACCACAGACTTGAGGGAGGAGGGGGGAATGCTTCGGGTTTTGGAGCGGGGGGGGGGAACTGAGGAAAATAATTAAAGTAAAAAATAACCCGAGGCGTGCGTTTTGCCGAAGTATAAAATGGTGATTTTTTTTTTTTGATGGCGGACAAGAACCCAAGTGGGTTTGTGGGGGGAGAAAAGGGGGATTTTGAGGCGGGGGGGAGGGGCGGGGAAAAAGCTGCTTTTGCGAGCGCCTTTGTTAGGGCGGGGCGGGAGGTTGGGGCGATTTAATTAGAGGGAGATTTAATTAGAGGGGGATTTAATTAGAGGGGGGCGGGGCTACCTTAGGAGGGGTTGCGGCGGGTGGGCGTGGCCTCCGGCGGTGGGCGTGGCCTCCGCGACTGAGGCCGCGGGCGGTGCCTCCCGCCTTTTACGGCCGGCGGGTTCTCAATCGGGTCCGCCCCGCCCCCGCTTGGCCCCGCCCCCAAAGGGGAGGCCCCGCCCCCAGGGAGCCCCGCCCCTATAGACCGCCGGGGCCCAGTGCCCCCAGTAGCCCCCCAGATCCCCTATCCCCCCATACTGGGGGATACTGGGACCAGTTCAGGGTGGGCGCTGGGACCAATCTGGGCCATGGTGGGTACTGGGACCAGTTCAGGCCATAGTGGGTACTGGGACCAGCTTAGGGTGGGTACTGGGACCAGTTCAGGGGGGATATGGGGACCAGTTTGGGCCATTGTGGGTACTGGGACCAGTTCAGGATGGGTACTGGGACCGGTTTAGGGGGGATACTGGCACCAGTTCAGGCCATGATGGGTACTGGGACCAGTTCAGGATGGGTGCTGGGACCAGTTTAGGAGGGATACTGGGACCAGTTCGGGCCTTGATGGGTACTGGGACCAGTTCAGGGTGGATGCTGGCACCAGTTCAGGCCATAGGGGGTATTGGGACCAGTTCAGGGAGGATAATGGGACCAGTTCGGGCCATGATGTGTACTGGGACCAGTTCAGGATGAGTACTGGGACCAGTTTAGGGGGGATACTGGGACCAGTTCGGGCCATGATGTGTACTGGGACCAGTTCAGGATGAGTACTGGGACCAGTTTAGAGGGGATACTGGGACCAGTTCAGGGTGGGCACTGGGAGCAGTTTAGAGGGGATACTGGGACCAGTTCAGGGTGGGCGCTGGGACCAGTTTGGGCCATGATGTGTACTGGGACCAGTTCAGGATGAGTACTGGGACCAGTTTAGGGGGGGACACTGGGACCAGTTCGGGCCATGATGGGTACTGGGACCAGTTCGGGGGGGACACTGGCCCCAGTTCAGGCCAGGAGCAGGCACTGGGACCAGTCCAGGAGGGTCACAGCCCCCCCGCCAATCCCCTCTGTGCCCCCCCCCAGCACCCTTGGGTGCCGCCCTCGGCTGCCTGGGTCCGTCCCGCCCCCCCCCCCCCCCCCCGCCGTGGGTGCTGCCGGGGGGGGGGGACGGGGGGGGGCCCGGCCGCCTGGGTCCTGCCCAGCCCCGGGCAGACACTGGGCGGGCGACGGGCGGGGAGCGGCGGCAGCACCCACCCGGGTAGGGCCCCCCCCCCGGACCAGTGCTGGGGGGGTGGGGGGGGGTACTGGGACCAGTTCAGGGGAGGAGGGCAAGGGGAGGGGGGATGTGATGGGAGGAGGGTGGGGGGAGGGGGGTACTGGGACCAGTAGAGGAGGGGGGGTGGGGGGAGGAGGGCAAGGGCCGGGGGGGGGGGTGATGGGAGCAGGCCAGGGGGGTTACTGGAACCAGTTCAGGAGGGATACTGGGACCAGTTCAGGGGGATACTGGGAGAAGGTCGGGGGGGATGCTGGAATCAGTTCAGGGGGGATACTGGGACCAGTTCATGGTGGAGACGGGTGCTGGGACCATTCCAGAGGAGATACTGGGAAGGGTCCATGGTGGGTGGATACTGGGACCAGTTCAGGAGGGATACTGGAACCAGTTCAGGGGGGATAATGGGACCAGTTCAGGGGGGATACTGGGAGAAGGTCGGGGGGGATGCTGGAACCAGTTCGGGAGGGATACTGGGACCAGTTCAGGCTGCGAGCAATCCATGGGAGATACTGGGTGGGGTCCATGACGGGTGGATACTGGGACCAGTTCAGGAGGGATACTGGGACCAGTTCAGGGGGGATAATGGGACCAGTTCACACTGGGGATGGGTGCTGGGACCATTCCAGAGGAGATACTGGGTGGGGTCCCTGGTGGGTGGATACTGGGACCAGTTCAGGGGGGATGCTGGAACCAGTTCAGGGGGGATAATGGGACCAGTTCATGGTGGAGACGGGTGCTGGGACCATTCCAGAGGAGATACTGGGAGGGGTCCCTGGTGGGTGGATACTGGGACCAGTTCATCAGGAGGGATACTGGGACCAGTTCAGGCTGGGAGCAATCCATGGGAGATACTGGGCGGGGTCCATGATGGGTGGATACTGGGACCAGTTCAGGAGGGATACTGGGACCAGTTCAGGCTGGGAGCAATCCATGGGAGATACTGGGAGGGGTCCATGATGGGTGGATACTGGGACCAGTTCAGGGGGGATACTGGGACCAGTTCAGGGTGGGTGCTGGGACCAGTTCAGGCCATGGTGGGTACTGGGACCAGTTCAGGGCGGATACTGGGACCAGTTCAGGCTGGGACCGATCCACGGGAGACACTGGGCGGGGCCCATGACGGGTGGATACTGGGACCAGTAGAGGATGGATGCTGGGACCAGTTCAGGGGAGGATGCTGGGACCAGTTCCCGGAGGGATACGGGGGGGACCAGTTGGGGCCGGAGTGGCTGCTGGCACCAGTTTATGGTGGATACTGGGACCAGTTCAGGCTGGGTGTCGGCAGCAGCCCCAGGGTGGGGGAGCGCTGGGACCAGTACTGGGGGGTTACTGGGCCCAGTGGGTGCTGGGGCTGGGGGGGGCGGGTAACGGGGTGTCTCCTGCAGGGACCCCTCGGCGTAGGGGGGGGGCCATGGGGCAGAGGCAGGCGACTGCGACCCCCAGTGGGGACCAGGGTACGGGGACTGGGAGGACTGGGAGGGACTGGGAGGGATTGGGATGGGGATATGGGGGAGACTGGGGGGACTGGGAGGGACTGGGATGGGGTGTAGGGAGGAGTGGGGGGACTGGGAGGGACTGGGACGGACTGGCGGGACTGGGAGGGAATGGGGGAGACTGGGATGGGGATATGGGGGGGACTGGGGGGACTGGGAGGGACTGGGAGGGACTGGGATGAGGATATGGGGGGGACTGGGGGGACTGGGAGGGACTGGGATGGGGTATAGGGAGGAGTGGGGGGACTGGGAGGGACTGGGACGGACTGGGGGGACTGGGAGGGAATGGGGGAGACTGGGATGGGGATATGGGGGGGACTGGGGGGACTGGGAGGGACTGGGATGTGGTACAGGGGGGAGTGGGGGGACTGGGAGGGACTGGGAGGGATTGGGATGGGGGTGTGGGAAGGAGTGGGGGGACTGGGAGGGAATGGGGGAGACTGGGATGGGGATATGGGAGCAACTGGGAGGGACTGGGATGGGGATATGGGGGGGACTGGGGGGACTGGGAGGGATTAGGATGGGGTATAGGGAGGAGTGGGGGGACTGGGAGGGACTGGGAGGGACTGGGATGGGGGTGTGGGAAGGAGTGGGGGGACTGGGAGGGAATAGGGGAGACTGGGATGGGGATATGGGAGCAACTGGGAGGGACTGGGATGGGGATATGGGGGGACTGGGGGGACTGGGAGGGATTGGGATGGGGTATAGGGAGGAGTGGGGGGACTGGGAGGGACTGGGAGGGACTGGGATGGGGATATGGGGGGGACTGGGAGGGACTGGGATGGGGTATAGGGAGGAGTGGGGGGACTGGGAGGGACTGGGATGGACTGGGGGGACTGGGAGGGAATGGGGGAGACTGGGATGGGGTTATGGGGGGGACTGGGAGGGACTGGGAGGGAATGGGATGGGGATATGGGAGGGACTGGGGGGACTGGAGGGACTGGGAGGACTGGGATGGAGCATGGGGGGGTATGGGAGGGACTGGGATGGGGTACGGGGGGGTATGGGATGGATTGGGATGGACTGGGATGGGGATATAAGGGGACTGGAGGGGACTGGTATAAGGGTACAGTGGGACTGGGATGGACTGGGTTGAGGTAAGGGGGGTACTGGGGGTACTGGGAGGGACTGGGATGGTGGATGAAGGGGACTGGAAGGGACTGGGGGGACTGGGAGGGACTGGGATGGGGTACGGGGGGAGACTGGTTGGACTGGGGAGGACTGGGAGGGACTGGAATGGGGGTAGGGAGGGACTGGGAGGGACTGGGATGGACTGGGATGAGGCATGGGGGGGACTGGGGGCACTGGGAGGGACTGGGATGGTGGATGAAGGGTACTGGAGGGGACTGGGGGCACTGGGAGGGACTGGGATGAGGGTAGGGAGGGACTGGGAGGGACTGGGATGGGGTACGGGGGGAGACTGGTTGGACTGGGGAGGACTGGGAGGGACTGGAATGGGGGTAGGGAGGGACTGAGATGGACTGGGATGAGGCATGGGGGGGACTGGGGGCACTGGGAGGGACTGGGATGGGGGTAGGGAGGGACTGGGAGGGACTGGGATGGGGTACGGGGGGAGACTGGTTGGACTGGGGAGGAACTGGGGAGACTGGGACGGGGCTCCAGGGGAACTGGGGGGGACCGGGATGGGGTATGGGGAGCTGGGGGGGGGGACCGGGGTGGACTGGGGGGGTTACTGGGAGAGACTGGGGCTTACTGGGAAGTGGGAGCCGCCGGGGGGGCCGAGAGGGACCCCGGGCTGGGGTCTCCCCCCCCCACTCCCCCCCCCCTCGCTGTGTGTGTGTGTCCCCCCGTGTCCCCCCGTGTGTCCCCCCCCCGCCGTGTCCCCAGGGGGTCCCTCGGGGGGGCCGTCGCCGCTGGAGCGGGGGCTCCACGCCGTGGTGGGCACCTTCTACCAGTACGCCCGGGCCCCGGGGGGGGGGCGGGAGCCCGGCCTGGCCCCCCCCGACTTCCAGCGCCTGCTGCGCCGCGAGCTGGGCCACCAGCTCACCGTGAGTGGCCCCGAGCCGGGGGGCAACGGGGAGCCGGGCTGGCCCCAGGGTGTCCCCCCCCACATGGCCCCGCGGCCCCCACGTGGCCCCAGGGGGTCCCCATGGCCCCACATCTCCCCACGGCCCCCCGTGTCCCCAAGGGGTCCCCCCACGTGTCCCCACGGCCCCCACGGTGTCCCCACGGTGTCCCCAGGGTGTCCCTCTGTGTGTCCCCAGGGCCCCGTGTGGCCCCAGGGTGTCCCCAAGGTGTCCCCCCACGTGTCCCCGGGATGGCCCCAGTGTGTCCCTCTGTGTGGCCCCAGGGGGTCCCCATGGCCCCACATCTCCCCATGGCCCCCCGTGTCCCCAAGGGGTCCCCCCACGTGTCCCCACGGCCCCCACGTGTCCCCAGGGTGTCCCTCTGTGTGTCCCCAGGGCCCCGTGTGGCCCCAAGGTGTCCCCCCACATGTCCCCACGGCCCCCACGTGTCCCCACCAGCTCATCGTGAGTGTCCCCAAGATGGGGGGCAACGGGGACCCGGGCTGTCCCCAGGGTGTCCCCCCCACATGGCCCCAGGGTGGCCCCAGGGTGTCCCTCCACATCACCCCAGGGTGTCCCCATGGCCCCACATCTCCCCATGGCCCCCACATGTCTCCAAGGGGTCCCCCCACATGTCCCCACGGCCCCCACGTGTCCCCAGGGTGTCCCTCTGTGTGTCCCCATGGCCCCGTGTGGCCCCAGGGTGTCCCCAGGGTGTCCCTCTGCGTGGCCCCGGGGCGTCCCCCTGGCCCCACGTGGCCCCAGGGTGGCCCCAGGATGGCCCTCCACATCTCCCCAGGGTGTCCCCATGGCCCCCACATGTCCCCACAGCCCCACGTGTCCCCAAGGGTTCCCTCTGTCTGTCCCCGTGGCCCCACATGTCCCCATGGCCCCCACGTGTCCCCACAGCCCCACGTGTCCCCATCACCTCACCGTGAGTGTCCCCTCCCCGGGGGGCGGCGGAGACCCGGGCTGTCCCCAAGGTGTCCCTCCACGTGGCCCCAGGGTGTCCCCATGGCCCCCCACGTCCCCACCGTGTCCCCAGAGTATCTCCCCACATGTCCCCACCACCTTACGTGGCCCCAGGGTGTCCCCATGGCCCCACGTGTCCCCGGGGTGGCCCCAGGGTGTCCCTCCGGGTGGCCCCAGGGCAGCCCCAAGGCCACACTTGTCCCCACGTGTCCCTCCATGTGTCCCCAAGGTGTCCCTCCCCATGTCCCCAGGGTGGCCCCATGGCCCCACGTGTCCCCAGGGTGTCCCTCTGGGTGGCCCCACAGTGTCCCCATGGCCCCACCTCTCCCCATAACGGCCCCAGGTTGTCCCTCCATGTGTCCCCAAGGCGTCCCCACGGCCCCACATGTCCCCAAGGCTCCAAGTGTCCCCATGGTGTCCCTCCATGTGGCCCCACAGTCCCACCTGTCCCCATACTGTCCCCAGCTCACCTGGTGGCCCTGCGCTCTCCCTCCCCGTGTCCCCGTGTCCCCGTGTCCCCCCTGCCCAGCCATGGGACCTGGCCATGAGCGATGCCACCACCTCCGTGCCCATGTCCCCACAGTGTCCCCCCACCTGTCCCCGGGTCCCCCTGCCCACCCATGGGACTCATCCAGGAGTGATGCCACCACCCCGTCCCAACGTCCCCTCCTGTCCCTGCCGTCCCCGTGCCCCCCTCGGCTGTCCCTGTGTCCCCATGTCCCCCTTGGCCGTCCCCGTGTCCCCTTGGCCGTCCCCGTGTCCCCGTGTCCCCTGCCCAGCCATGGAACCCATCCACCATTGACGCCACCTCCTCCCCCATGTCCCCTCCTCTCCCTGCCGTCCCCACGTCCCCTTGGCCGTCCCCGTGTCCCCCTTGGCCGTCCCCGTGTCCCCATGTCCCCCTTGGCCGTCCCCGTGTCCCCTTGGCCGTCCCCGTGTCCCCGTGTCCCCTGCCCAGCCATGGGACCTGTCCACCATTGATGCCACCTCCTCCCCCATGTCCCCTCCTCTCCCTGCCGTCCCCATGTCCCCTTATCCGTCCCCGTGTCCCCGTGTCCCCCTCGGCCGTCCCCGCGTCCCCTCGGCCCTCCCCGTGTCCCCGTGTCCCCGCGTCCTCTGCCCACGCCCTGCCCGCAGGACACGGGGCAGCCCGAGGCGGTGGCTGCCATCTTCGCGCTGCTGGACGCCAACGGGGACCGGGTCATCTCCTTCGCCGAGTACTGGCAGCTGGTGGCCTGGCTCTGCCACGTCCTGCGCCACCGGCACTACGGGGCTGCGCCCGCCCCCCCGCCCCCCCCCCTCTGCGGGGACACCCCCGGCCACCACCCCGACCCCCAACCTGCCCCGCCGGCCCCAGCCCACGGGGACGGGGACGGGGACGGGCGCCACTGACCCCCGGCCACGCGGGGACGGGGATGGGGACGTCGCCAGGGGCTGGGGGGCCTTGTCCCCAACCTGTGATGGGGACAGGGACATCCCCAGGGTCAATGGGTCCTTGTCCCCAAACCGTTGATGGGGACAGGGGTGTCACCAAGGTCAATGGGTCCTTGACCCCAACCTGTGATGGGGACAGGGGTGTCACCAGGGCCAGGGGCTCCTTGTCCCCAACCTGTGATGGGGACAGGGACATCCCCAGGGGCAATGTGTCCTTGTCCCCAACCTGTGATGGTGACAGGGACGTCCCCAAGGTCAATGGGTCCTTGTCCCCAAAACTGTTATGGGGACAGGGGTGTCACCAAGGTCAATGGGTCCTTGTCCCCAAACCTGTGATGGGGACAGGGGTGTCACCAGGGCCAGGGGGTCCTTGTCCCCAACCTGTGATGGGGACAGGGATGTCACCAAGGTCAATGGGTCCTTGTCCCCAAACCTGTGATGGTGACAGGGACGTCCCCAAGGTCAATGGGTCCTTGTCCCCAACCTGTGATGGTGACAGGGACGTCGCCAAGGTCAATGGGTCCTTGTCCCCACCCCACCGTGGGGACAGGGACGGTGGCACCCAGAGGGACACAGGGCTGGCGCGTGCCCCATTTCCTGGCGGTTTGACCCCAAATCCCCCCCGGCAGTGGGGCAGGGTGGCCCCGGCCCCACATTCACCAGAGATGGGGAAGGGGCGGGGGGGGGGAGGAATCGGGCCCCACGGGGACGTCCCCGTCCCCTCTCTGTCCCCGGGGGCACTGGGGCGGGGGGAGAAATGTCCCCAAAACCAGTCGAACATGGAAAATCCCGGAATTATAATAAAAAAGACCCAAAAAGGGACCGTTGTGGTTCGGAACGTGCAAATGGGGGGCTGGGGGGAGGTGGGAAAGGTGGGTGCTGCCCCACAGGGACCCCCTGCCCCATAGGGAGCCCCCCCGACATACGGGGAACCTCCCTGCCCCATAGGGTCCTCCTCTAACCCATAGGGTCCTCTCCTGCCATACAGGGACCCATGTGCCCCATAGGGTCCTCCCCTGCCCCATAGGGACCCCTCTGCCCCATAGGGTCCTCCCCTGCCCCATAGGGTCCTCCCCTGCCCCATGGGATCCCCCTGACCCACGGGGTCCTCTCCTGCCATACAGAGACCAGGGATCCTCCCTGCCCCATAGGGTCCTCCCCTGCCCCACGGGGACCTTCCCTACCCCATAGGGACCCCTCTTGCCCCACAGCGACCCGTTCCTGCCCCACAGCATCTCCCTGTAGCCCCATGGGGAGCCCTTGCCTGGCTTGGGGGGGGGGGGCGGGGCCTGGGAAGGGTGTGGGGCTTGGGAAGGGGGCCATGGGGCAGGGGAGGACCCTATGGGGCAGAGGGGTCCCTATGGGGCAGGAGAGGGCCCTATGGGGCAGGTGGGTCCCTGTGCAGCAGGAGAAGACCCCATGGGTCAGAGGAACCCCATGGGACAGGAGAAGACCCAACGGGGTAAGGTGGTCCCTATAGGTCAGGAGGTCTCTATTGGGCAGGATGGGTCCCTATGGGGCAGGGGAAGACCCTATGGGGCAGGGAGGGTCCCTGTATGTTGGAGGGTCCCTATGGGGCAGGGGGGTCCCTGTACGGCAGGGGAGGACCCTATGGGTCAGAGGAACCCCACGGGACAGGAGAGGACCCTGTGGGGCAGGAGGGGTCTCTATGGGTCAGGGGAGGACCCTATGGGGCAGGGAGGTTCCCCATATGTTGGGGGTGCCCTATGGGGCACAGGGCCCCTATGAGTCAGGAGAGGACCCTATGGGGCAGGGAGGATCCCTGGTCTCTGTATGGCAGGAGAGGACCCCGTGGGTCAGGGGGATCCCATGGGGCAGGGGAGGACCCTATGGGGCAGGGAGGATCCCTGGTCTCTGTATGGCAGGAGAGGACCCCGTGGGTCAGGGGGATCCCATGGGGCAGGGGAGGACCCTATGGGGCAGGGGAGGATCCTATGGGGCAGAGGGGTCCCTATGGGGCAGGGGAGGACCCTATGGGGCGCATGGGTCCCTGTATGGTAGGAGAGGACCCTATGGGTTAGAGGAGGACCCTATGGGGCAGGGAGGGTCCCCGTATGTCGGGGGGGCTCCCTATGGGGCAGGGGGTCCCTGTGGGGCAGCACCCACCTTTCCCACCTCCCCCCAGCCCCCCATTTGCACGTTCCGAACCACAACGGTCCCTTTTTGGGTCTTTTTTATTATAATTCCGGGATTTTCCATGTTCGACTGGTTTTGGGGACATTTCCCCCCCCGCCCCAGTGCCCCCGGGGACAGAGAGGGGACGGGGACGTCCCCGTGGGGCCCGATTCCTCCCCCCCCCGCCCCTTCCCCATCTCTGGTGAATGTGGGGCTGGGGCCACCCTGCCCCACTGCCGGGGGGGATTTGGGGTCAAACCGCCAGGAAATGGGGCACGCGCCAGCCCTGTGTCCCTCTGGGTGCCACCGTCCCTGTCCCCACGGTGGGGTGGGGACAAGGACCCATTGACCTTGGGGACGTCCCTGTCCCCATCACAAGTTGGGGACAAGGACCCATTGACCTTGGGGACGTCCCTGTCCCCATCACAGGTTGGGGACAAGGACCCATTGACCTTGGGGATGTCCCTGTCCCCATCACAGGTTGGGGACAAGGACCCATTGACCTTGGTGACACCCCTGTCCCCATCACAGGTTGGGGTCAAGGACCCATTGACCTTGGGGACGTCCCTGTCACCATCACAGGTTGGGGACAAGGACCCATTGACCTTGGGGACGTCCCTGTCACCATCACAGGTTTGGGGACAAGGACCCATTGACCTTGGGGACGTCCCTGTCCCCATCACAGGTTTGGGGACAAGGACCCCCTGGCCCTGGTGACACCCCTGTCCCCATCACAGGCTGGGGACAAGGACCCATTGACCTTGGGGACGTCCCTGTCACCATCACAGGTTTGGGGACAAGGACCCATTGACCTTGGGGACGTCCCTGTCCCCATCACAGGTTTGGGGACAAGGACCCCCTGGCCCTGGTGACACCCCTGTCCCCATCACAGGCTGGGGACAAGGACCCATTGACCTTGGGGACGTCCCTGTCACCATCACAGGTTTGGGGACAAGGACCCATTGACCTTGGGGACGTCCCTGTCACCATCACAGGTTGGGGACAAGGACCCCCTGGCCCTGGTGACACCCCTGTCCCCATCACAGGCTGGGGACAAGGACCCATTGACCTTGGGGACGTCCCTGTCCCCATCACAGGTTTGGGGACAAGGACCCCCAGCCCCTGGCGACGTCCCCATCCCCGTCCCCGCGTGGCCGGGGGTCAGTGGCGCCCGTCCCCGTCCCCGTCCCCGTGGGCTGGGGCCGGCGGGGCAGGTTGGGGGTCGGGGTGGTGGCCGGGGGTGTCCCCGCAGAGGGGGGGGGGCGGGGGGGCGGGCGCAGCCCCGTAGTGCCGGTGGCGCAGGACGTGGCAGAGCCAGGCCACCAGCTGCCAGTACTCGGCGAAGGAGATGACCCGGTCCCCGTTGGCGTCCAGCAGCGCGAAGATGGCAGCCACCGCCTCGGGCTGCCCCGTGTCCTGCGGGCAGGGCGTGGGCAGGGGACGCGGGGACACGGGGACACGGGGAGGGCCGAGGGGATGCGGGGACGGCCGAGGGGGACACGGGGACACGGGGACGGCCGAGGGGACGTGGGGACGGCAGGGAGAGGAGGGGACATGGGGGAGGAGGTGGCGTCAATGGTGGACAGGTCCCATGGCTGGGCAGGGGACATGGGGACACGGGGACGGCTGAGGGGACACAGGAATGGCCAAGGGGGACATGGGGACACGGGGACGGCCAAGGGGACGTGGGGATGGCAGGGAGAGGAGGGGACATGGGGGAGGAGGTGGCATCAATGGTGGACGGGTCCCATGGCTGGGCAGGGGACATGGGGACACGGGGACGACCAAGGGGACACAGGAATGGCCAAGGGGGACACGGGGACACGGGGACGGCCAAGGGGACGTGGGGACGGCAGGGAGAGGAGGGGACATGGGGGAGGAGGTGGCATCAATGGTGGATGGGTTCCATGGCTGGGCAGGGGACATGGGGACGGCCAAGGGGACACAGGAATGGCCGAGGGGGACATGGGGACACAGGGACGGCCGAGAGGGGCACGGGGACGGCAGGGACAGGAGGGGACGTTGGGACGGGGTGGTGGCATCGCTCCCGGATGGGTCCCATGGGTGGGCAGGGGGACCCGGGGACAGGTGGGGGGACACTGTGGGGACATGGGCACGGAGGTGGTGGCATCGCTCGTGGCCAGGTCCCATGGCTGGGCAGGGGGGACACGGGGACACGGGGACACGGGGACACTGTGGGGAGGGAGAGCGCAGGGCCACCAGGTGAGCTGAGGACAGTATGGGGACAGGTGGGACTGTGGGGCCACATGGAGGGACACCATGGGGACACTTGGAGCCTTGGGGACATGTGGGGCCGTGGGGACGCCTTGGGGACACATGGAGGGACAACCTGGGGCTGTGTGGGGCAGGGGGGACACGTGGGGCCATGGGGACACCCTGGGGCCACCCAGAGGGACACCCTGGGGACACATGGGGCCATGGGGCCACCCTGGGCACATGGGGAGGGACACCTTGGGGACACATGGAGGGACACGTGGGGACAAGTGTGGCCTTGGGGCTGCCCTGGGGCCACCCGGAGGGACACCCTGGGGCCACCCCGGGGACACGTGGGGCCATGGGGACACCCTGGGGCCACATAAGGTGGTGGGGACATGTGGGGGGATACTCTGGGGACACGGTGGGGACGTGGGGGGCCATGGGGACACCCTGGGGCCACGTGGAGGGACACCTTGGGGACAGCCTGGGTCTCCGCCGCCCCCCGGGGAGGGGACACTCACGGTGAGGTGATGGGGACACGTGGGGCTGTGGGGACACGTGGGGGCCATGGGGACGTGTGGGGCCATGGGGACACACAGAGGGACCCCTTGGGGACATGTGGGGCTGTGGGGACACGTGGGGGCCATGGGGACACACGGACGGACACCTTGGGGACACGAGGGGCCGCGGGGAGATGTGGGTCCATGGGGACACCCTGGGGAGATGTGGAGGGACACCCTGGGGCCACCCTGGGGCCATGTGGGGCCAGGGGGACGCCCCGGGGCCACACAGAGGGACACCCTGGGGACATCCTGGACACTCGTGGGGACCGCGGGGACACGTGGGGGGACACCCTGGGGCCACCCTGGGGCCACACGGGGCCCTGGGGACACACAGAGGGACACCCTGGGGACACCGTGGGGATACGTGGGGCCGTGGGGACACGTGGGGGGACCCCTTGGGGACACGGGGGGCCATGGGGAGATGTGGGGCCGTGGGGACCCCCTGGGACCACGTGGGGGCCATGGGGCCACGTGGGGGCCGCGGGGCCATGTTGGGGGGGGACACCCTGGGGCCAGCCCGGCTCCCCGTTGCCCCCCGGCTCGGGGCCACTCACGGTGAGCTGGTGGCCCAGCTCGCGGCGCAGCAGGCGCTGGAAGTCGGGGGGGGCCAGGCCGGGCTCCCGCCCCCCCCCCGGGGCCCGGGCGTACTGGTAGAAGGTGCCCACCACGGCGTGGAGCCCCCGCTCCAGCGGCGACGGCCCCCCCGAGGGACCCCCTGGGGACACGGCGGGGGGGGGACACACGGGGGGACACGGGGGGGGGACACACACAGCGAGGGGGGGGGAGTGGGGGGGGGAGACCCCAGCCCGGGGTCCCTCTCGGCCCCCCCGGCGGCTCCCACTTCCCAGTAAGCCCCAGTCTCTCCCAGTAACCCCCCCAGACCACCCCGGTCCCCCCCCCCAGCTCCCCATACCCCATCCCGGTCCCCCCCAGTTCCCCTGGAGCCCCGTCCCAGTCTCCCCAGTTCCTCCCCAGTCCAACCAGTCTCCCCCCGTACCCCATCCCAGTCCCTCCCAGTCCCCTCCAGTCCCCTTCATCCACCATCCCAGTCCCTCCCAGTGCCCCCAGTACCCCCCCATACCTCATCCCAGTCCATCCCAGTCCCCCCAGTCCATCCCAGTCCCCTCCAGTCCCCTTATATCCCCATCCCAGTCCCTCCCAGTCTCCCCCATACCCCATCCCAGTCCTTCCCAGTCCTCCCCAGTCCCCCCCAGTCCCTTCCATCCCCTATCCCAGTCCCCCCAGTCCCCCCCATACCTCATCCCAGTCCCCCCAGTCCCTCCCTGTCCTCATTCCTGTCCCCTCCAGTCCCTCCCAGTCCCCTTATACCCCCATCCCAATCCCTCCCAGTCCCTCCCAGTCCCCCTGTACCCTCATCCCAGTCCATCCCAGTCCCCCCAGTCCTCTTATACCCCCATCCCAATCTCCCCCTTTCCCTCCCAGTCCCTTCCTACCCCCATCCCAGTCCCTCCCAGTCCCCCTACACCCCCCTCCCAGTCCCTTCCCGCCCCCATCCCTGTCCCCTTTGTCCCCCCCCCATCTTCATCCCCCTTTTTCCGTGTCCCGTCCCCATCCCCCCCCCCCCCCAGTGTCCCCTCCCAGTGTCCCCTCCCAGTGTCCCCATTACCGCTGGCCGCCGGGGCGGTGGCACCCCCCTGGCTCTGCCCCATGTCACCCTAACGAGGCCCTGCCATGACGAGAAACCTCGTTAACGACCCCATCCCGCCCCCCCCCCGCCCCCCCCCCCAATCCTCCCAGTACCCCCAGTAAGACCCACTCACTGGGACCGAGGTCCCCAAGGCCACCCCAGGGTCACTTTGGGGACGGCCTCGAACCACGTGGCCTCGGCTATTCCTGGCCCCCCCCCCACCCCCCCCGCCCTGGCCACCGCTTCGGTGACACCGGTGACAGCTGCCACCCCCCCCCCCGGACGCCTGGGTCCCTTTGAACCCGCCCCCCCCAAAAAAAATCCCAAATTCGCCCAAATTCACCCCAAAAAATACAAACACACACACACCCCCCCCCCCGAACCCACCGCACTGGAAACGACCAACTGGGAGACACACCCCCCCCCCCCCCGGGTCCCCTTGAACCCCCTCCCTCCCCCCCCGCGAAAAAAAAAATCCCAAATTCGCCCAAATTGACCCCAAAAAATACAACACCCCCCCCTCCCCCCCCCCCGTTTGTAATTAGCAACGCGAATTTTGGGGGAGAATTCAGGGGATTTGGGGCAAATTTGGGCTGAGACCAGCCCCCCCACACACACACACGCCCCCCCCGGCGAAAATCCACATTATTGACCCCAAATTGCCCATTTTTGGGCCTTTTTCGCCCCCCCCCCTTTGAATTCCCAACCGCAGCCGCTGCCCAGTCGCTTTTTAATGCCTTTAGAAAATGAATGTTAATTAATAGTCATTAATTGGGGGGGGGGGTTTGCATCATTCCCCCCCCCCCCCCGGGGGGTGGATAAAGGAGGCGGGGGGGGGCCATGAAAAAACCACAACCCCAAAAAAGGAGGAAACGGCCCCGTTTTGCGAGCGGAAACGCTGGGAAACCACCAGATCCCGGGGGGGGGGGGGAGGTTGGGGGGGGGGGGAAGCGCCTCGGTTGCCATTTTTCCACCCCCCCCGCCCCCCCCCCCATCCCCCGCTGCTCCCCCCCCCCCCCACCGGAGCCCCCGTTTCACCCGCCCCCGCCGGAAAGTCGGTGGTTTTCGGATGCCGAAAACTCCGGAAACGGGTATTTTTTGGTGGTGTGTTTTTTTTTTCGGGGGGGGGAGGATGGAGCGATGGATCCCCCCCCCCCCGCGATCCCCCTTTTTCACCCCCCCCCACACCACACACCCCCCCCCCCGGCGGGGAGGGATGCGCTGGGTGTAAAGCGGCGCTGGGTTCCGTGGAAAATGAGCTGGATCCCGGCAAATCCGAGCTGGCTCCCTGCGAAAATGAGCTGGATCCTGCAAATCTGGGATGGATCCTGCAAATCTGAGCTGGATCTTGGCAAATCTGAGCTGGATCCTGCTAATCCCAGCTGGCTCCCTGCGAAAATGAGCTGGATCCCGGCAAATCTGGGCTCCATCCCTCCTAAAATGAGCTGGATCCCGCAAACCTGGGCTGGATCCCGGCAAATCTGAGCTGGATCCCGGCGAAAATGAGCTGGATCCTGCTAATCTGGGCTGGATCCTGCTAATCCCAGTTGGATCCCTGCTAAAATGAGCTGGATCCCTGCAAATCTGAGCTGGATCCCGGCGAAAATCCGAGACGGATCCTGCAAATCTGAGCTGGATCCTGCAAAAATGAGCTGGATCCTGCACAGCTGTGCTCAATCCCTGCTAAAATGAGCTGGATCCCGGCATCTCTGAGCTGGATCCCTGCGAAAATGAGCTGGATCCTGCAAATCTGGGCTGGATCCTGCTAACCCGAGCTGTATCCCGCTAATCCCAGCTGGATCCTGTCAAATCTGAGCTGGATCCCTGCAAATCTGAGCTGGATCCCTGCTAAAATGAGCTGGATCCTGCAAATCTGGGATGGATCCTGCTAATCCCAGCTGGATCCCACTAATCTGAGCTGGATCTTTGCAAATCTGAGCTGGATCCCTGCTAAAATGAGCTGGATCCCTGCTAAAATGAGCTGGATCCTGCAAACCTAGGCTGGATCCCTGCAAATCTGAGCTGGATCCCTGCTAAAATGAGCTGGATCCTGCAAATCTGGGCTGGATCCTGCTAACCCGAGCTGGAGACCGGCAAATCTGGGCTCGATCCCTGCGAAAATGAGCTGGATCCCGGCAAATCTGGGCTCGATCCCTGCTAAAATGAGCTGGATCCTGCAAACCTGGCCTGGATCCCTGCAAATCTGGGCTCGATCCCTGCTAAAATGAGCTGGATCCTGCAAATCCGAGCTGGATCCCTGATAAAATGAGCTGGATCCTGCAAATCTGAGCTGGATCCTGGTAAAATGAGCTGGATCCTGCTAATCTGAGCTGGATCCTGCAAATCTGGGCTGGATACTGCTAATCCGACCTGGATCCTGCGAATCCGACCTGGATCCTGGCAAATCTGAGCTCGATCCCTGCTAAAATGAGCTGGATCCTTGATAAAATGAGCTGGATTTTGCTAATCTGGGTTGGATCCTTGCAAATCCGGGCTCGATTCCTGCAAATCTGGGTTGGTTCCTGCTAATCTGAGCTGGATCCTACTAATACGCTCTGGATCCCACTAATCTGAGCTGGATCCCTGCTAAAATGAGCTGGATCCTTGCAAATCTGAGCTGGATCTCTGCTAAAATGAGCTGGATCCCTGCTAAAATGAGCTGGATCCCTGCAAATCTGAGCTGGATCCCTGCAAATCTGGCCTCGATCCCTGCTAATCCGAGCTGGATCCTTGCAAATCCGGGCTCGATTCCTGCGAATCTGGGCTAGATCCTGCTAGTCGGAGCTGGATCCCAGCTAAAATGAGCTGGATCCCAGCAAATCTGAGCTGGACCCTTGCAAATCCGGGCTCGATTCCTGCAAATCTGGGTTGGATCCTGCAAGTCTGAGCTGGATCCTGGCAAATCTGAGCTGGATCCCTGCAAATCTGGCCTCGATCCCTGCTAATCCGAGCTGGATCCTTGCAAATCTCCTCTGGATCCCTGCTAAAAAGAGCTGGATCTTGGCAAATCTGAGCTGGATCCTGCTACTCTGAGTTGGATCCCGGCAAATCGGAGCCAGATCCCGGCAAATCTGAGCTGGACCCTTGCAAATCCGGGCTCGATTCCTGCAAAACTGGGTTGGATCCTGCAAGTCTGAGCTGGATCCCGGCAAATCCGTGCCGGATCCCGGCAAATCTGAGCTGGCTCCTCGATAACATGAGCTGGATCCTGGCAAATCCCCGTGGCATCCTTGCAAATCCGGGCTGGGTCCTTGCAATTCCGCACGGGATCCTCGCAAATTCCCCCCCTGGATCCTCGCAAATCCCCCCCCGGGATCCTTACAAATCCCCGCCACGGCCTCCCGCATGGGCGAATCCCCGCCGGCTCCTCGCGTTTCCGCACTGGATCCTCGCGGATCCCCACTGGATCCTCGCAAATCCCCCTTGGATCCTCGCAAATCCCCCCCCTGGATCCCTGGAAATCCCCCCCCCCCCCCCCCGCTCCCGGCTCCTCGTCAACCCCCGTCGCCTCCGCGCAAACCCTCCCCCGGCCGAGCCTCGGCCGAAGCCGCCGGGATTCCCAAATCCCTTGGGAAAAGCGCTCGACCCGGCAGAGCCCCTCGGCGCCGCCCCCCCTCCCCGAGACCCCTGGGGATCCCCTTCGTTTTTAGGACAAAAAAAACCCTTTTTTTAGGACTTTTGGATGTCTCCGGGCGGAGCCGCTCGCCCGAAAACGGCCGAGGAGGGGTTTGGCGAGTCACAAATCACCCCAATGTGCCCGATTTGGGGATTATTCCCCCCCCCCAAAAAAAAGAACCCGGGGGCACAAAAGGGGGGGAGTTTCCCTTTTGTCCGAATTTTGTTGAAAAAGGGGCAACCAGAAAAGAATGAAAAAATAATAATAAAGAAAAAAGGTTTATCGGGTTTATTTTCGCATCTGGGGGTGGCGTTTCCCCGCCGGCCGCCTCGACTCCGCCGGCACCGAAAACCGTGAAAATCTCCCCAAATTCATTCCAAAACTTGGTGGGTTTTCCCATCCGGCGCTTCGGGGGTGTGTGTGTGTGTGTGTGTGTCCCTGCTTTAAAAAAAAAAAAACAAAAAAACAAAAAAAAACACCCAAAAATAAAAGCCGCAGTCGCACCATCGTTTCGGGATTATTCTCTGGATGAGCAAATCCAGCCCCAAAATTCGGCCGGGGGCTGGTTTCGAAGGAGCTTTTGAGGCCAAATGCGCCGTTTCCTGGAAAATTGGGGGTTTTGGGGGTGGTTTTGCCCGGCTCCCGGGAGCCCCCCCTCCCCCTGGGCTGCCCCGAAATGCGTCGTTTCGCCCCGAAATGCGGCGTCGTTTCGCTCCCCCCAAAACGCGTCGTTTCGCCCAGCGGTTCGGTCTCAGGGCCCTCCAAATTGCAACGTTTCGCCCCCAAAATTGATCGTTTCGCCCCGAAATGCATCATTTTGCCCCAACGGTCCCCCTCAGAGCCCCCCCAAATCGCCACTTTTTGCCCCCAGAATTCAGATTTCACCCCGAAACGCAGCGCTTCCCCCAAGGACAGAGCTCGTCGCTCCCCAAATTGCAACGTTTCACCCCAAAATTAATCATTTCCACCCCAAAATGTGTCATTTCGCCCCAAAATGCATCATTTCACCCTAACGGTCCTTCTCAGAGTCCCTCAAATCGCCACTTTTTGCCCCCAAAACTCATCATTTCACCCAAAACGCAGCGCTTCCCCCGAGGACAGAGCTCATAGTCCCCCAAATTGCAACGTTTCACCCCAAAATTAATCATTTCCACCCCAAAACGTGTCATTTCGCCCCAAAATGCATCGTTTCACCCCAATGGTCCCTCTCGGAGTCCCCAGATTGCGACGTTTCGCCCCAAAACTCCTCATTTCACCCCAAAATGCATCGTTTCGCCCAACAATCCCTCTCAGAGCCCCCCCAAATCGTGACTTTTTGCCCCAAAACTCATCATTTCGCCCCAAAATACAGCGCTTCCCCCAAGGACAGAGCTCGTCGCCCCCCAAATCGCAACGTTTCACCCCAAAATTAATCATTTCCACCCCAAAACGTGTCATTTCGCCCCAAAACGCATCATTGCGCCCAACGATCCCTCTCGGAGTCCCCCAAACCGCGACGTTTCGCCCCCAAAACTCCTCATTTCGCCCCCAAAACTCCTCATTTCGCCCAAAACGCATCGTCTCGCCCAACCGATCCCTCTCGGAGACCCCCAAAATTGCCGCTTTTCGCCCCAAAATCCATCTTTTCCCCCCGGGGCTTTGCCCCTTCCCGCGTCCCGCGCCTGCGGGGGGGGGGGAAGACCTCTTTTGGGGCAAAAAACGGCTATTTTGGGGGCGGGTTTAACCCTTTCTTCCTCCAACCGGACGCCGGGGGGTCCCTTTTGCGTCATTTTTTGGGGGGTTTTATTTTTGTTTTGTTTTTTTTTGCCCCGGAAAAAGGGAGATTTGGCGACTTTTGGGTGCGTTTTCGGGCAATTTGTGGGCTTCTTTTTTTTTTTTAACCGATTTCTTCTTTTTTTTTTTTTTTTTTTTCGGGGCGGGGGGTGGTGTAAAATTGGGGGGGGGGGGGGGGGAATGTTGGGCTATCGGTGCCCACCCCCCACCCCGTGGAAACACACACCCCCCCCCCAAATTTAGGCGGGGGGGGGAGGGGAAGGAGCCCGGATGGCTGCGTCCCATTTCCGTGGGGGGGGGGGAGGAAAGGGGGGTTCCGGGGGGGGGGGGGGGAACCGCTTTTATGGGTGCTGGGGGGGGGGGCGGGGGGGGGGTGGGGGTGGGGTTTCCCCGTTGGCGGCGGCGGCGTTAACTTCATTTATTATTTTTTTTTCGGGCTCGGGGCAGGTTTTTGGGGTGAGTTTGGAGAATTTTGGGGGGGCTGGGGAGGAAGGGGGTGGGGGGAGAAGGAATTTTGGGCCAAATAAGGGTTTTTTGGGTTTTTTTTTTTTGGTTTTTTTTTTTTTTTTTTAGAGAAACAGCGCCAATTCTTGGAAAGCGTTCCCTTTTATTTTTTTTTTTTTTGGCCAAACCCCCCCCCCCCCAAACCCCCCCCCCCACTTTCCGCTAAACTTTCCCCTCTTTTTTTTTTGTTTGCTTTTTTCTTTTGGGGGGGGAAGGGGGGGGGAGATTCCCCCGTCTCGCCAAAAAAAATCCTCCCCCCCCCGCCCCTTTTTTTGGGCGAAAACCTCCCTATTTTTTGCAAAAATCCCCCCCTCCTTTTTCTTTCCAAGGCGCAAAAACCCCCCTTCCCCCCCCCATTCCCTCTTTTTTTTTCTTTTTTTCTTTTCTCTCTTTTTCTTTTTCTTTTTTCTTCTTTTTCTCCTTTTTTCTATTTTTTCTTTTTTCTTCCTTTTTTCTTCTTCTTTTCTTCTTTTTTTCTTTTTTTCCTTCTATTTTTTCTTTTTTTCCTTCTATTTTTTCTTTTCTTTCTTCTTTTTTTTCCTTTTTCTTCCCTCTTTTTTTTTTTTTTTTTTTTGGGGGGGGGGCAGAAAACCCGTTCGAACCCCAATCCCCCATTTTTTTTTATTTTGTTTATTTTATTTTTTTTTATACACCCCAAATCCCCACCGACGTCAATTATTTCCCCCCTCCCCCCCCCCTTCCCCCCGCCTTCCCCCCCCCAACCCCCCCACGCCCCCCCTTCCCTCCCCCTTTCCTTCCCCGGCCCGTTTATCCTTCGTTTTTGGAGCCTTTCAGCCTCTTTTCTCCGCTTTTTTATTTTCCTTTTTTTTTTTCACCCAAAATGGCCGATGGGGCGGGGGGGGGAGGGGGGGGGGATAAAATGACGAAAAAGAGGGAAAAGACCCCCCAAAACATTCTCCTTGACGCAGGCGATGGAGGGAACGGGCCCGGAGGTGCGAAGGCGCCGGGGCAAAGGCCGGCGGCCGCTGGGTACGGTGGGCTGAGACCTGGGTGAAACTCGTGTCGCGAGTGGCGGGGTGGAAAAAGGGGACACGGGGGGGGGAGTTGGGGGGGGGGGGGGGTGCGGAGGTGACACGGTGTGTCACCGTGTCCCGCCACAGGCCGGATCTTGGTGGCTGCCGCCGTTGCCGCCGCCGTGGGGCTCGTCGCCGGCGCCGCCGGTGCCGCCGCCGTGCTGGGAGGTAGGAATCGAACCCCAAAATTAAGGCGGGGGGGGGAAATTAGGGGGAAATGGGGGGGGGGACACACACACGCGGGGGACGGGGACCCCTCGGGGAGGGCGCTGGTGGCGGGAAGGCCGTGGGAGAGGAGGGTGGGGGTTTTGGGTGGAAAAAGGCGGGTTTTGGGGGACACAGGGGTGAGTCGCAGGGGTCGGGGGCACTCGGGGACACGGGGGACAGGGTTGGGGGGGTGACACGGGACGGGGGGGACAGGGGTGACGGGGACCCCAACCGACCACCCCCAGGGTGGGGCACCCCATGGGCGAGTGGGGCTGGGATTTTGGGTGAAAAAAGCCCATTTTTAGGGCAAGGGAGCTGAATATAGGGGTGAATCCCAGGGGGTTGGGGACACTCGGGTACACGGGGGACAGGGTTGGGGGGGTGACACGGGACGGGGGGGGGGACAGGGGTGACGGGGACCCCAACCGACCACCCGCAGGGTGGGGCGCCCCATGGGCGAGCGATGGTTTTGAGTGAAAAAAGCCCATTTTTAGGACAAGGGGGCTGAACATAGGGTGAATCCCAGGGGTTGGGGACACTTGGGGACACGGGGGACAGGGTTGGGGGGGTGACACAGGACTGGGGGGGGGACAGGGGTGATGGGAACCCCAACAGGGGTGGGGCACCCTGTGGGTGAGGGGGGCCAGGATTTTGGGTGAAAAAAGCCCATTTTTAGGGCAAGGGAGCTGAATATAGGGTGAATCCCAGGGGTTGGGGACACTCGGGTACACGGGGACAGGGTTGGGGGGGTGACACGGGATGGGGGGGGGGACACACGACAGGGGTGAGGGGGACCCCAACAGGGGTGGGGCACCCCATGGGCGAGTGGGGCCGGGGATTTTGGGTGAAAAAAGCCCACTTTTAGGACAAGGGGGCTGAATATAGGGGTGAATCCCAGGGGTTGGGGACACTCAGGGACACGGGGGACAGGGTTGGGGGGGGTGACACGGGACGGGGGGGGGACAGGGATGAGGGGACCCCAACAGGGGTGGGGCACCCTGTGAGTGAGGGGGGATTTGGGGTGAAAAAAGCCCATTTTGGGGGCACAACGGTGAATCCCGGGGGGGGTGAATCCCAGGGGTTGGGGGACACTCGGGGACACGGGGGACAGGGTTGGGGGGGTGACACGGGATGGGGGGGGACAGGGGTGACGGGGACCCCAACCGACCACCCCCAGGGTGGGGCACCCCATGGGCGAGTGGGGCCGGGATTTTGGGTGAAAAAAGCCCATTTTTAGGACAAGGGGGCTGAATATAGGAGTGAATCGCAGGGGTTGGGGACACTCGGGGACACAGGGGACAGGGTTGGGGGGGTGACACGGGACGGGGGACAGGGGTGACGGGGACCCCAACCGACCACCCGCAGGGTGGGGCGCCCCATGGGCGAGCGATGGTTTTGAGTGAAAAAAGCCCATTTTTAGGACAAGGGGGCTGAATATAGGGGTGAATCCCAGGGGTTGGGGACACTTGGGGACACGGGGGACAGGGTTGGGGGGGTGACACAGGACTGGGGGGGGGACAGGGGTGATGGGAACCCCAACAGGGGTGGGGCACCCTGTGGGTGAGGGGGGCCAGGATTTTGGGTGAAAAAAGCCCATTTTTAGGACAAGGGGGATGAATATAGGGGTGAATCGCAGGGGTTGGGGACACTTGGGGACACGGGGGACAGGGTTGGGGGGGTGACACGGGACGGGGGGGGACACACAACAGGGGTGAGGGGGACCCCAACAGGGGTGGGGCACCCTGTGGGCGAGGGGGATTTGGGGCGAAAAAAGCCCGTTTTGGGGGCGCAACGGTGAATCCCGGGGGGGGGTGGTGAATCGCAGGGGTCGGGGACACGGGGTGACATTGCGGGTGGGGGGACGCGCCACCTCCTCCCCCCCCCCCCCCCCCCCCCCCCCCGTCCCTTCGGTGACGGTTGGTTGTTTTGGGGTTGTTTTTTTTTTTTTTCTTTTTTTGGGGCGAAAGGCGGGGATTTTGGGGCCGGGGGGTGCGGCTGCCCCCGGGGCTGGGTGGGCTTCGGGGGGCGCTGTTACCTCTTCTCGGAGGACGAAGGCAACTGGAGCCGGGCTTTGGGGCGCTGCCGGGCTCTGGGGGGGTCCCTCACCCCCCTCGACACCTCGGAAGAGAAGGTGGGGGGCACCCATGGGTGCTGGGGACAAAGGGGAGGGGGGGGACACACGAGGGGGAGGGGGGTGATGGGGACACACCCCCCCCCCCCCCCCCCCTCCCCGTGGAGGATGTTCGGGGTTTAAGGGGGGCGGAGGGGGGGGGTTGGGGGGGGGGGGGGATGGCCCCGATGGCCCCACACCGATGGCCCCGTGTCCCCAGGTGTCCCCACGTCCCCACACCGATGTCCCCGGGTCCTCATGTCCCTGGGTGGCCCCATGTCCCCACACCGATGTCCCCGGGTCCCCGTGTGCCCAGGTGTCCCCATTGTCCCCATGTCCCTGGGTGCCCCCCATGTCCCCACACCGATGTCCCCGGGTCCCCATGTCCCCGTGTGTCCCCATTGTCCCCACGCCCCGGGTGTCCCCACGTCCCCAGGTGTCCCCATTGTCCCCACACCGATGTCCCCGGGTCCCCGTGTGCCCAGGTGTCCCCATTGTCCCCATGTCCCTGGGTGCCCCCCATGTCCCCAC
>NW_027436396.1:0-79000 GCF_964199755.1 Larus michahellis | reverse complement strand
TTTGTGCTGTAAATCTCCCAACAGCCAAACGCAAAAGCAGCAAACATCTCGCTGTATGTCCCACATCCAAAGTGCCAAGAGAGAGCTTGCTCTCCCTGTCTTTGAGTACTGTTTTCACTGTCCCGGTTACCTCTTGGCTAACATTCTCTTCAGAGCTGCAGTGAAACCAGGAACCACGTGGAGAAGGCACCCACACTGAAAGTGCCTGGAGGGAACATTGGGGCTTCTTCTCAGTGTCTCTGACATAGGGTTTCACTGTCCCGGGAAAGTCTCTGCTAACACCGTGCAGAGCGCTGTGCCCAATATACAGAAACGTCTTGCGTATCTCCTACAGGGAAAGTGCCAGGAGGGAATTGTGGAGCTTGTTCTCAGTGTCTCTGAGAATTGCTCTGATTATCTGTGTGACCTCTTTGCTAAGACTCTCCAGAGAGACGTCCTCAAAACAAACACACATCTTGACATATCTCCCACATTGATCGCAGTGTCTCCAGAAACGGCATTCAAGGAGCCAGGACCTTTTCTCCCTACACTGTCCATTGAGTTGTCCTCAAAACCAATATACATCCTGCTATATCTCCCACATGGAAAGTGCCAGGAGGGAGAAGTGGGGATTATGTTTAGACTTTCTCGGAACTGCTTCAAATCAACTAGATATCTTTGTGCTGTAAATCTCCCAACAGCCAAACGCAAAAGCAGCAAACATCTCGCTGTATGTCCCACATCCAAAGTGCCAAGAGAGAGCTTGCTCTCCCTGTCTTTGAGTACTGTTTTCACTGTCCCGGTTACCTCTTTGCTAACATTCTCTTCAGAGCTGCAGTGAAACCAGGAACCACGTGGAGAAGGCACCCACACTGAAAGTGCCTGGAGGGAACATTGGGGCTTCTTCTCAGTGTCTCTGACATAGGGTTTCACTGTCCCGGGAAAGTCTCTGCTAACACCCTGCAGAGCGCTGTGCCCAATGTACAGAAACGTCTTGCGGTATCTCCTACAGGGAAAGTGCCAGGAGGGAATTGTGGAGCTTGTTCTCAGTGTCTCTGAGAATTGCTCTGATTATCTGTGTGACCTCTTTGCTAAGACTCTCCAGAGAGACGTCCTCAAAACAAACACACATCTTGACATATCTCCCGCATTGATCGCAGTGTCTCCAGAAACGGCATTCAAGGAGCCAGGACCTTTTCTCCCTACACTGTCCATTGAGTTGTCCTCAAAACCAATATACATCCTGCTATATCTCCCACATGGAAAGTGCCAGGAGGGAGAGGTGGGGATTATGTTTAGACTTTCTCGGAACTGCTTCAAATCAACTAGATATCTTTGTGCTGTCAATCTCCCAACAGCCAAATGCAAAAGCAGCAAATATCTCGCTGTATGTCCCACATCCAAAGTGCCAAGAGAGAGCTTGCTCTCCCTGTCTTTGAGTACTGTTTTCACTGTCCCGGTTACCTCTTTGCTAACATTCTCTTCAGAGCTGCAGTGAAACCAGGAACCACGTGGAGAAGGCACCCACACTGAAAGTGCCTGGAGGGAACATTGGGGCTTCTTCTCAGTGTCTCTGACATAGGGTTTCACTGTCCCGGGAAAGTCTCTGCTAACACCGTGCAGAGCGCTGTGCCCAATATACAGAAACGTCTTGCGTATCTCCTACAGGGAAAGTGCCAGGAGGGAATTGTGGAGCTTGTTCTCAGTGTCTCTGAGAATTGCTCTGATTATCTGTGTGACCTCTTTGCTAAGACTCTCCAGAGAGACGTCCTCAAAACAAACACACATCTTGACATATCTCCCACATTGATCGCAGTGTCTCCAGAAACGGCATTCAAGGAGCCAGGACCTTTTCTCCCTACACTGTCCATTGAGTTGTCCTCAAAACCAATATACATCCTGCTATATCTCCCACATGGAAAGTGCCAGGAGGGAGAAGTGGGGATTATGTTTAGACTTTCTCGGAACTGCTTCAAATCAACTAGATATCTTTGTGCTGTAAATCTCCCAACAGCCAAACGCAAAAGCAGCAAACATCTCGCTGTATGTCCCACATCCAAAGTGCCAAGAGAGAGCTTGCTCTCCCTGTCTTTGAGTACTGTTTTCACTGTCCCGGTTACCTCTTTGCTAACATTCTCTTCAGAGCTGCAGTGAAACCAGGAACCACGTGGAGAAGGCACCCACACTGAAAGTGCCTGGAGGGAACATTGGGGCTTCTTCTCAGTGTCTCTGACATAGGGTTTCACTGTCCCGGGAAAGTCTCTGCTAACACCGTGCAGAGCGCTGTGCCCAATATACAGAAACGTCTTGCGGTATCTCCTACAGGGAAAGTGCCAGGAGGGAATTGTCGAGCTTGTTCTCAGTGTCTCTGAGAATTGCTCTGATTATCCCTGTGACCTCTTTGCTAAGACTCTCCAGAGAGACGTCCTCAAAACAAACACACATCTTGACATATCTCCCACATTGATCGCAGTGTCTCCAGAAACGGCATTCAAGGAGCCAGGACCTTTTCTCCCTACACTGTCCATTGAGTTGTCCTCAAAACCAATATACATCCTGCTATATCTCCCACATGGAAAGTGCCAGGAGGGAGAAGTGGGGATTATGTTTAGACTTTCTCGGAACTGCTTCAAATCAACTAGATATCTTTGTGCTGTAAATCTCCCAACAGCCAAACGCAAAAGCAGCAAACATCTCGCTGTATGTCCCACATCCAAAGTGCCAAGAGAGAGCTTGCTCTCCCTGTCTTTGAGTACTGTTTTCACTGTCCCGGTTACCTCTTTGCTAACATTCTCTTCAGAGCTGCAGTGAAACCAGGAACCACGTGGAGAAGGCACCCACACTGAAAGTGCCTGGAGGGAACATTGGGGCTTCTTCTCAGTGTCTCTGACATAGGGTTTCACTGTCCCGGGAAAGTCTCTGCTAACACCGTGCAGAGCGCTGTGCCCAATATACAGAAACGTCTTGCCTATCTCCTACAGGGAAAGTGCCAGGAGGGAATTGTGGAGCTTGTTCTCAGTGTCTCTGAGAATTGCTCTGATTATCTGTGTGACCTCTTTGCTAAGACTCTCCAGAGAGACGTCCTCAAAACAAACACACATCTTGACATATCTCCCACATTGATCGCAGTGTCTCCAGAAACGGCATTCAAGGAGCCAGGACCTTTTCTCCCTACACTGTCCATTGAGTTGTCCTCAAAACCAATATACATCCTGCTATATCTCCCACATGGAAAGTGCCAGGAGGGAGAAGTGGGGATTATGTTTAGACTTTCTCGGAACTGCTTCAAATCAACTAGATATCTTTGTGCTGTAAATCTCCCAACAGCCAAACGCAAAAGCAGCAAACATCTCGCTGTATGTCCCACATCCAAAGTGCCAAGAGAGAGCTTGCTCTCCCTGTCTTTGAGTACTGTTTTCACTGTCCCGGTTACCTCTTTGCTAACATTCTCTTCAGAGCTGCAGTGAAACCAGGAACCACGTGGAGAAGGCACCCACACTGAAAGTGCCTGGAGGGAACATTGGGGCTTCTTCTCAGTGTCTCTGACATAGGGTTTCACTGTCCCGGGAAAGTCTCTGCTAACACCGTGCAGAGCGCTGTGCCCAATGTACAGAAACGTCTTGCGGTATCTCCTACAGGGAAAGTGCCAGGAGGGAATTGTGGAGCTTGTTCTCAGTGTCTCTGAGAATTGCTCTGATTATCTGTGTGACCTCTTTGCTAAGACTCTCCAGAGAGACGTCCTCAAAACAAACACACATCTTGACATATCTCCCACATTGATCGCAGTGTCTCCAGAAACGGCATTCAAGGAGCCAGGACCTTTTCTCCCTACACTGTCCATTGAGTTGTCCTCAAAACCAATATACATCCTGCTATATCTCCCACATGGAAAGTGCCAGGAGGGAGAAGTGGGGATTATGTTTAGACTTTCTCGGACCTGCTTCAAATCAACTAGATATCTTTGTGCTGTAAATCTCCCAACAGCCAAACGCAAAAGCAGCAAACATCTCGCTGTATGTCCCACATCCAAAGTGCCAAGAGAGAGCTTGCTCTCCCTGTCTTTGAGTACTGTTTTCACTGTCCCGGTTACCTCTTTGCTAACATTCTCTTCAGAGCCGCAGTGAAACCAGGAACCACGTGGAGAAGGCACCCACACTGAAAGTGCCTGGAGGGAACATTGGGGCTTCTTCTCAGTGTCTCTGACATAGGGTTTCACTGTCCCGGGAAAGTCTCTGCTAACACCGTGCAGAGCGCTGTGCCCAATGTACAGAAACGTCTTGCGGTATCTCCTACAGGGAAAGTGCCAGGAGGGAATTGTGGAGCTTGTTCTCAGTGTCTCTGAGAATTGCTCTGATTATCCCTGTGACCTCTTTGCTAAGACTCTCCAGAGAGACGTCCTCAAAACAAACACACATCTTGACATATCTCCCACATTGATCGCAGTGTCTCCAGAAACGGCATTCAAGGAGCCAGGACCTTTTCTCCCTACACTGTCCATTGAGTTGTCCTCAAAACCAATATACATCCTGCTATATCTCTCACATGGAAAGTGCCAGGAGGGAGAAGTGGGGATTATGTTTAGACTTTCTCGGAACTGCTTCAAATCAACTAGATACCTTTGTGCTGTAAATCTCCCAACAGCCAAACGCAAAAGCAGCAAACATCTCGCTGTATGTCCCACATCCAAAGTGCCAAGAGAGAGCTTGCTCTCCCTGTCTTTGAGTACTGTTTTCACTGTCCCGGTTACTTCTTTGCTAACATTCTCTTCAGAGCCGCAGTGAAACCGGGAACCACGTGGAGAAGGCACCCACACTGAAAGTGCCTGGAGGGAACATTGGGGCTTCTTCTCAGTGTCTCTGACATAGGGTTTCACTGTCCCGGGAAAGTCTCTGCTAACACCGTGCAGAGCGCTGTGCCCAATGTACAGAAACGTCTTGCGGTATCTCCTACAGGGAAAGTGCCAGGAGGGAATTGTGGAGCTTGTTCTCAGTGTCTCTGAGAATTGCTCTGATTATCTGTGTGACCTCTTTGCTAAGACTCTCCAGAGAGCCGTCCTCAAAACAAACACACATCTTGACATATCTCCCACATTGATCGCAGTGTCTCCAGAAACGGCATTCAAGGAGCCAGGACCTTTTCTCCCTACACTGTCCATTGAGTTGTCCTCAAAACCAATATACATCCTGCTATATCTCCCACATGGAAAGTGCCAGGAGGGAGAAGTGGGGATTATGTTTAGACTTTCTCGGACCTGCTTCAAATCAACTAGATATCTTTGTGCTGTAAATCTCCCAACAGCCAAACGCAAAAGCAGCAAACATCTCGCTGTATGTCCCACATCCAAAGTGCCAAGAGAGAGCTTGCTCTCCCTGTCTTTGAGTACTGTTTTCACTGTCCCGGTTACCTCTTTGCTAACATTCTCTTCAGAGCCGCAGTGAAACCAGGAACCACGTGGAGAAGGCACCCACACTGAAAGTGCCTGGAGGGAACATTGGGGCTTCTTCTCAGTGTCTCTGACATAGGGTTTCACTGTCCCGGGAAAGTCTCTGCTAACACCGTGCAGAGCGCTGTGCCCAATGTACAGAAACGTCTTGCGGTATCTCCTACAGGGAAAGTGCCAGGAGGGAATTGTGGAGCTTGTTCTCAGTGTCTCTGAGAATTGCTCTGATTATCTGTGTGACCTCTTTGCTAAGACTCTCCAGAGAGACGTCCTCAAAACAAACACACATCTTGACATATCTCCCACATTGATCGCAGTGTCTCCAGAAACGGCATTCAAGGAGCCAGGATCTTTTCTCCCTACACTGTCCATTGAGTTGTCCTCAAAACCAATATACATCCTGCTATATCTCCCACATGGAAAGTGCCAGGAGGGAGAAGTGGGGATTATGTTTAGACTTTCTCGGAACTGCTTCAAATCAACTAGATACCTTTGTGCTGTAAATCTCCCAACAGCCAAACGCAAAAGCAGCAAACATCTCGCTGTATGTCCCACATCCAAAGTGCCAAGAGAGAGCTTGCTCTCCCTGTCTTTGAGTACTGTTTTCACTGTCCCGGTTACCTCTTTGCTAACATTCTCTTCAGAGCCGCAGTGAAACCAGGAACCACGTGGAGAAGGCACCCACACTGAAAGTGCCTGGAGGGAACATTGGGGCTTCTTCTCAGTGTCTCTGACATAGGGTTTCACTGTCCCGGGAAAGTCTCTGCTAACACCGTGCAGAGCGCTGTGCCCAATGTACAGAAACGTCTTGCGGTATCTCCTACAGGGAAAGTGCCAGGAGGGAATTGTGGAGCTTGTTCTCAGTGTCTCTGAGAATTGCTCTGATTATCTGTGTGACCTCTTTGCTAAGACTCTCCAGAGAGACGTCCTCAAAACAAACACACATCTTGACATATCTCCCACATTGATCGCAGTGTCTCCAGAAACGGCATTCAAGGAGCCAGGACCTTTTCTCCCTACACTGTCCATTGAGTTGTCCTCAAAACCAATATACATCCTGCTATATCTCCCACATGGAAAGTGCCAGGAGGGAGAAGTGGGGATTATGTTTAGACTTTCTCGGAACTGCTTCAAATCAACTAGATATCTTTGTGCTGTAAATCTCCCAACAGCCAAACGCAAAAGCAGCAAACATCTCGCTGTATGTCCCACATCCAAAGTGCCAAGAGAGAGCTTGCTCTCCCTGTCTTTGAGTACTGTTTTCACTGTCCCGGTTACCTCTTTGCTAACATTCTCTTCAGAGCCGCAGTGAAACCAGGAACCACGTGGAGAAGGCACCCACACTGAAAGTGCCTGGAGGGAACATTGGGGCTTCTTCTCAGTGTCTCTGACATAGGGTTTCACTGTCCCGGGAAAGTCTCTGCTAACACCCTGCAGAGCGCTGTGCCCAATGTACAGAAACGTCTTGCGGTATCTCCTACAGGGAAAGTGCCAGGAGGGAATTGTGGAGCTTGTTCTCAGTGTCTCTGAGAATTGCTCTGATTATCCCTGTGACCTCTTTGCTAAGACTCTCCAGAGAGCCGTCCTCAAAACAAACACACATCTTGACATATCTCCCGCATTGATCGCAGTGTCTCCAGAAACGGCATTCAAGGAGCCAGGACCTTTTCTCCCTACACTGTCCATTGAGTTGTCCTCAAAACCAATATACATCCTGCTATATCTCCCACATGGAAAGTGCCAGGAGGGAGAAGTGGGGATTATGTTTAGACTTTCTCGGAACTGCTTCAAATCAACTAGATATCTTTGTGCTGTAAATCTCCCAACAGCCAAACGCAAAAGCAGCAAACATCTCGCTGTATGTCCCACATCCAAAGTGCCAAGAGAGAGCTTGCTCTCCCTGTCTTTGAGTACTGTTTTCACTGTCCCGGTTACCTCTTTGCTAACATTCTCTTCAGAGCCGCAGTGAAACCAGGAACCACGTGGAGAAGGCACCCACACTGAAAGTGCCTGGAGGGAACATTGGGGCTTCTTCTCAGTGTCTCTGACATAGGGTTTCACTGTCCCGGGAAAGTCTCTGCTAACACCGTGCAGAGCGCTGTGCCCAATGTACAGAAACGTCTTGCGGTATCTCCTACAGGGAAAGTGCCAGGAGGGAATTGTGGAGCTTGTTCTCAGTGTCTCTGAGAATTGCTCTGATTATCTGTGTGACCTCTTTGCTAAGACTCTCCAGAGAGACGTCCTCAAAACCAACACACATCTTGACATATCTCCCACATTGATCGCAGTGTCTCCAGAAACGGCATTCAAGGAGCCAGGACCTTTTCTCCCTACACTGTCCATTGAGTTGTCCTCAAAACCAATATACATCCTGCTATATCTCCCACATGGAAAGTGCCAGGAGGGAGAAGTGGGGATTATGTTTAGACTTTCTCGGAACTGCTTCAAATCAACTAGATACCTTTGTGCTGTAAATCTCCCAACAGCCAAACGCAAAAGCAGCAAACATCTCGCTGTATGTCCCGCATCCAAAGTGCCAAGAGAGAGCTTGCTCTCCCTGTCTTTGAGTACTGTTTTCACTGTCCCGGTTACCTCTTTGCTAACATTCTCTTCAGAGCCGCAGTGAAACCAGGAACCACGTGGAGAAGGCACCCACACTGAAAGTGCCTGGAGGGAACATTGGGGCTTCTTCTCAGTGTCTCTGACATAGGGTTTCACTGTCCCGGGAAAGTCTCTGCTAACACCGTGCAGAGCGCTGTGCCCAATGTACAGAAACGTCTTGCGGTATCTCCTACAGGGAAAGTGCCAGGAGGGAATTGTGGAGCTTGTTCTCAGTGTCTCTGAGAATTGCTCTGATTATCTGTGTGACCTCTTTGCTAAGACTCTCCAGAGAGACGTCCTCAAAACAAACACACATCTTGACATATCTCCCACATTGATCGCAGTGTCTCCAGAAACGGCATTCAAGGAGCCAGGACCTTTTCTCCCTACACTGTCCATTGAGTTGTCCTCAAAACCAATATACATCCTGCTATATCTCCCACATGGAAAGTGCCAGGAGGGAGAAGTGGGGATTATGTTTAGACTTTCTCGGAACTGCTTCAAATCAACTAGATATCTTTGTGCTGTAAATCTCCCAACAGCCAAACGCAAAAGCAGCAAACATCTCGCTGTATGTCCCACATCCAAAGTGCCAAGAGAGAGCTTGCTCTCCCTGTCTGAGTACTGTTTTCACTGTCCCGGTTACCTCTTTGCTAACATTCTCTTCAGAGCCGCAGTGAAACCAGGAACCACGT
Organism: Larus michahellis; assembly: GCF_964199755.1. Lineage (NCBI taxonomy): Eukaryota > Metazoa > Chordata > Aves > Charadriiformes > Laridae > Larus > Larus michahellis. The sequence continues at coordinate 70,285 of NW_027436396.1, read as the reverse complement.
GGAGAAGGCACCCACACTGAAAGTGCCTGGAGGGAACATTGGGGCTTCTTCTCAGTGTCTCTGACATAGGGTTTCACTGTCCCGGGAAAGTCTCTGCTAACACCGTGCAGAGCGCTGTGCCCAATGTACAGAAACGTCTTGCGGTATCTCCTACAGGGAAAGTGCCAGGAGGGAATTGTGGAGCTTGTTCTCAGTGTCTCTGAGAATTGCTCTGATTATCTGTGTGACCTCTTTGCTAAGACTCTCCAGAGAGACGTCCTCAAAACCAACACACATCTTGACATATCTCCCACATTGATCGCAGTGTCTCCAGAAACGGCATTCAAGGAGCCAGGACCTTTTCTCCCTACACTGTCCATTGAGTTGTCCTCAAAACCAATATACATCCTGCTATATCTCCCACATGGAAAGTGCCAGGAGGGAGAAGTGGGGATTATGTTTAGACTTTCTCGGAACTGCTTCAAATCAACTAGATATCTTTGTGCTGTAAATCTCCCAACAGCCAAACGCAAAAGCAGCAAACATCTCGCTGTATGTCCCACATCCAAAGTGCCAAGAGATAGCTTGCTCTCCCTGTCTTTGAGTACTGTTTTCACTGTCCCGGTTACCTCTTTGCTAACATTCTCTTCAGAGCCGCAGTGAAACCAGGAACCACGTGGAGAAGGCACCCACACTGAAAGTGCCTGGAGGGAACATTGGGGCTTCTTCTCAGTGTCTCTGACATAGGGTTTCACTGTCCCGGGAAAGTCTCTGCTAACACCGTGCAGAGCGCTGTGCCCAATGTACAGAAACGTCTTGCGGTATCTCCTACAGGGAAAGTGCCAGGAGGGAATTGTGGAGCTTGTTCTCAGTGTCTCTGAGAATTGCTCTGATTATCTGTGTGACCTCTTTGCTAAGACTCTCCAGAGAGCCGTCCTCAAAACCAACACACATCTTGACATATCTCCCACATTGATCGCAGTGTCTCCAGAAACGGCATTCAAGGAGCCAGGACCTTTTCTCCCTACACTGTCCATTGAGTTGTCCTCAAAACCAATATACATCCTGCTATATCTCCCACATGGAAAGTGCCAGGAGGGAGAAGTGGGGATTATGTTTAGACTTTCTCGGAACTGCTTCAAATCAACTAGATACCTTTGTGCTGTAAATCTCCCAACAGCCAAACGCAAAAGCAGCAAACATCTCGCTGTATGTCCCACATCCAAAGTGCCAAGAGAGAGCTTGCTCTCCCTGTCTTTGAGTACTGTTTTCACTGTCCCGGTTACCTCTTTGCTAACATTCTCTTCAGAGCCGCAGTGAAACCAGGAACCACGTGGAGAAGGCACCCACACTGAAAGTGCCTGGAGGGAACATTGGGGCTTCTTCTCAGTGTCTCTGACATAGGGTTTCACTGTCCCGGGAAAGTCTCTGCTAACACCGTGCAGAGCGCTGTGCCCAATGTACAGAAACGTCTTGCGGTATCTCCTACAGGGAAAGTGCCAGGAGGGAATTGTGGAGCTTGTTCTCAGTGTCTCTGAGAATTGCTCTGATTATCTGTGTGACCTCTTTGCTAAGACTCTCCAGAGAGACGTCCTCAAAACAAACACACATCTTGACATATCTCCCACATTGATCGCAGTGTCTCCAGAAACGGCATTCAAGGAGCCAGGACCTTTTCTCCCTACACTGTCCATTGAGTTGTCCTCAAAACCAATATACATCCTGCTATATCTCCCACATGGAAAGTGCCAGGAGGGAGAAGTGGGGATTATGTTTAGACTTTCTCGGAACTGCTTCAAATCAACTAGATATCTTTGTGCTGTAAATCTCCCAACAGCCAAACGCAAAAGCAGCAAACATCTCGCTGTATGTCCCACATCCAAAGTGCCAAGAGAGAGCTTGCTCTCCCTGTCTTTGAGTACTGTTTTCACTGTCCCGGTTACCTCTTTGCTAACATTCTCTTCAGAGCCGCAGTGAAACCAGGAACCACGTGGAGAAGGCACCCACACTGAAAGTGCCTGGAGGGAACATTGGGGCTTCTTCTCAGTGTCTCTGACATAGGGTTTCACTGTCCCGGGAAAGTCTCTGCTAACACCCTGCAGAGCGCTGTGCCCAATATACAGAAACGTCTTGCGGTATCTCCTACAGGGAAAGTGCCAGGAGGGAATTGTGGAGCTTGTTCTCAGTGTCTCTGAGAATTGCTCTGATTATCTCTGTGACCTCTTTGCTAAGACTCTCCAGAGAGCCGTCCTCAAAACAAACACACATCTTGACATATCTCCCACATTGATCGCAGTGTCTCCAGAAACGGCATTCAAGGAGCCAGGATCTTTTCTCCCTACACTGTCCATTGAGTTGTCCTCAAAACCAATATACATCCTGCTATATCTCCCACATGGAAAGTGCCAGGAGGGAGAAGTGGGGATTATGTTTAGACTTTCTCGGAACTGCTTCAAATCAACTAGATACCTTTGTGCTGTAAATCTCCCAACAGCCAAACGCAAAAGCAGCAAACATCTCGCTGTATGTCCCACATCCAAAGTGCCAAGAGAGAGCTTGCTCTCCCTGTCTTTGAGTACTGTTTTCACTGTCCCGGTTACCTCTTTGCTAACATTCTCTTCAGAGCCGCAGTGAAACCAGGAACCACGTGGAGAAGGCACCCACACTGAAAGTGCCTGGAGGGAACATTGGGGCTTCTTCTCAGTGTCTCTGACATAGGGTTTCACTGTCCCGGGAAAGTCTCTGCTAACACCGTGCAGAGCGCTGTGCCCAATGTACAGAAACGTCTTGCGGTATCTCCTACAGGGAAAGTGCCAGGAGGGAATTGTGGAGCTTGTTCTCAGTGTCTCTGAGAATTGCTCTGATTATCTGTGTGACCTCTTTGCTAAGACTCTCCAGAGAGACGTCCTCAAAACAAACACACATCTTGACATATCTCCCACATTGATCGCAGTGTCTCCAGAAACGGCATTCAAGGAGCCAGGACCTTTTCTCCCTACACTGTCCATTGAGTTGTCCTCAAAACCAATATACATCCTGCTATATCTCCCACATGGAAAGTGCCAGGAGGGAGAAGTGGGGATTATGTTTAGACTTTCTCGGAACTGCTTCAAATCAACTAGACACCTTTGTGCTGTAAATCTCCCAACAGCCAAACGCAAAAGCAGCAAACATCTCGCTGTATGTCCCACATCCAAAGTGCCAAAAGAGAGCTTGCTCTCCCTGTCTTTGAGTACTGTTTTCACTGTCCCGGTTACCTCTTTGCTAACATTCTCTTCAGAGCCGCAGTGAAACCAGGAACCACGTGGAGAAGGCACCCACACTGAAAGTGCCTGGAGGGAACATTGGGGCTTCTTCTCAGTGTCTCTGACATAGGGTTTCACTGTCCCGGGAAAGTCTCTGCTAACACCGTGCAGAGCGCTGTGCCCAATATACAGAAACGTCTTGCGGTATCTCCTACAAGGAAAGTGCCAGGAGGGAATTGTGGAGCTTGTTCTCAGTGTCTCTGAGAATTGCTCTGATTATCTGTGTGACCTCTTTGCTAAGACTCTCCAGAGAGCCGTCCTCAAAACCAACACACATCTTGACATATCTCCCACATTGATCGCAGTGTCTCCAGAAACGGCATTCAAGGAGCCAGGACCTTTTCTCCCTACACTGTCCATTGAGTTGTCCTCAAAACCAATATACATCCTGCTATATCTCCCACATGGAAAGTGCCAGGAGGGAGAAGTGGGGATTATGTTTAGACTTTCTCGGAACTGCTTCAAATCAACTAGATACCTTTGTGCTGTAAATCTCCCAACAGCCAAACGCAAAAGCAGCAAACATCTCGCTGTATGTCCCACATCCAAAGTGCCAAGAGAGAGCTTGCTCTCCCTGTCTTTGAGTACTGTTTTCACTGTCCCGGTTACCTCTTTGCTAACATTCTCTTCAGAGCCGCAGTGAAACCAGGAACCACGTGGAGAAGGCACCCACACTGAAAGTGCCTGGAGGGAACATTGGGGCTTCTTCTCAGTGTCTCTGACATAGGGTTTCACTGTCCCGGGAAAGTCTCTGCTAACACCGTGCAGAGCGCTGTGCCCAATGTACAGAAACGTCTTGCGGTATCTCCTACAGGGAAAGTGCCAGGAGGGAATTGTGGAGCTTGTTCTCAGTGTCTCTGAGAATTGCTCTGATTATCTGTGTGACCTCTTTGCTAAGACTCTCCAGAGAGCCGTCCTCAAAACCAACACACATCTTGACATATCTCCCACATTGATCGCAGTGTCTCCAGAAACGGCATTCAAGGAGCCAGGACCTTTTCTCCCTACACTGTCCATTGAGTTGTCCTCAAAACCAATATACATCCTGCTATATCTCCCACATGGAAAGTGCCAGGAGGGAGAAGTGGGGATTATGTTTAGACTTTCTCGGAACTGCTTCAAATCAACTAGATACCTTTGTGCTGTAAATCTCCCAACAGCCAAATGTAAAAGCAGCAAACATCTCGCTGTATGTCCCACATCCAAAGTGCCAAGAGAGAGCTTGCTCTCCCTGTCTTTGAGTACTGTTTTCACTGTCCCGGTTACCTCTTTGCTAACATTCTCTTCAGAGCCGCAGTGAAACCAGGAACCACGTGGAGAAGGCACCCACACTGAAAGTGCCTGGAGGGAACATTGGGGCTTCTTCTCAGTGTCTCTGACATAGGGTTTCACTGTCCCGGGAAAGTCTCTGCTAACACCGTGCAGAGCGCTGTGCCCAATGTACAGAAACGTCTTGCGGTATCTCCTACAGGGAAAGTGCCAGGAGGGAATTGTGGAGCTTGTTCTCAGTGTCTCTGAGAATTGCTCTGATTATCTGTGTGACCTCTTTGCTAAGACTCTCCAGAGAGACGTCCTCAAAACAAACACACATCTTGACATATCTCCCACATTGATCGCAGTGTCTCCAGAAACGGCATTCAAGGAGCCAGGACCTTTTCTCCCTACACTGTCCATTGAGTTGTCCTCAAAACCAATATACATCCTGCTATATCTCCCACATGGAAAGTGCCAGGAGGGAGAAGTGGGGATTATGTTTAGACTTTCTCGGAACTGCTTCAAATCAACTAGACACCTTTGTGCTGTAAATCTCCCAACAGCCAAACGCAAAAGCAGCAAACATCTCGCTGTATGTCCCACATCCAAAGTGCCAAGAGAGAGCTTGCTCTCCCTGTCTTTGAGTACTGTTTTCACTGTCCCGGTTACCTCTTTGCTAACATTCTCTTCAGAGCCGCAGTGAAACCAGGAACCACGTGGAGAAGGCACCCACACTGAAAGTGCCTGGAGGGAACATTGGGGCTTCTTCTCAGTGTCTCTGACATAGGGTTTCACTGTCCCGGGAAAGTCTCTGCTAACACCGTGCAGAGCGCTGTGCCCAATATACAGAAACGTCTTGCGGTATCTCCTACAGGGAAAGTGCCAGGAGGGAATTGTGGAGCTTGTTCTCAGTGTCTCTGAGAATTGCTCTGATTATCTGTGTGACCTCTTTGCTAAGACTCTCCAGAGAGACGTCCTCAAAACAAACACACATCTTGACATATCTCCCACATTGATCGCAGTGTCTCCAGAAACGGCATTCAAGGAGCCAGGACCTTTTCTCCCTACACTGTCCATTGAGTTGTCCTCAAAACCAATATACATCCTGCTATATCTCCCACATGGAAAGTGCCAGGAGGGAGAAGTGGGGATTATGTTTAGACTTTCTCGGAACTGCTTCAAATCAACTAGATATCTTTGTGCTGTAAATCTCCCAACAGCCAAACGCAAAAGCAGCAAACATCTCGCTGTATGTCCCACATCCAAAGTGCCAAGAGAGAGCTTGCTCTCCCTGTCTTTGAGTACTGTTTTCACTGTCCCGGTTACCTCTTTGCTAACATTCTCTTCAGAGCCGCAGTGAAACCAGGAACCACGTGGAGAAGGCACCCACACTGAAAGTGCCTGGAGGGAACATTGGGGCTTCTTCTCAGTGTCTCTGACATAGGGTTTCACTGTCCCGGGAAAGTCTCTGCTAACACCGTGCAGAGCGCTGTGCCCAATGTACAGAAACGTCTTGCGGTATCTCCTACAGGGAAAGTGCCAGGAGGGAATTGCGGAGCTTGTTCTCAGTGTCTCTGAGAATTGCTCTGATTATCCCTGTGACCTCTTTGCTAAGACTCTCCAGAGAGCCGACCTCAAAACCAACACACATCTTGACATATCTCCCACATTGATCGCAGTGTCTCCAGAAACGGCATTCAAGGAGCCAGGACCTTTTCTCCCTACACTGTCCATTGAGTTGTCCTCAAAACCAATATACATCCTGCTATATCTCCCACATGGAAAGTGCCAGGAGGGAGAAGTGGGGATTATGTTTAGACTTTCTCGGAACTGCTTCAAATCAACTAGATATCTTTGTGCTGTAAATCTCCCAACAGCCAAACGCAAAAGCAGCAAACATCTCGCTGTATGTCCCACATCCAAAGTGCCAAGAGAGAGCTTGCTCTCCCTGTCTTTGAGTACTGTTTTCACTGTCCCGGTTACCTCTTTGCTAACATTCTCTTCAGAGCTGCAGTGAAACCAGGAACCACGTGGAGAAGGCACCCACACTGAAAGTGCCTGGAGGGAACATTGGGGCTTCTTCTCAGTGTCTCTGACATAGGGTTTCACTGTCCCGGGAAAGTCTCTGCTAACACCGTGCAGAGCGCTGTGCCCAATATACAGAAACGTCTTGCGGTATCTCCTACAGGGAAAGTGCCAGGAGGGAATTGTGGAGCTTGTTCTCAGTGTCTCTGAGAATTGCTCTGATTATCTGTGTGACCTCTTTGCTAAGACTCTCCAGAGAGCCGTCCTCAAAACCAACACACATCTTGACATATCTCCCACATTGATCGCAGTGTCTCCAGAAACGGCATTCAAGGAGCCAGGACCTTTTCTCCCTACACTGTCCATTGAGTTGTCCTCAAAACCAATATACATCCTGCTATATCTCCCACATGGAAAGTGCCAGGAGGGAGAAGTGGGGATTATGTTTAGACTTTCTCGGAACTGCTTCAAATCAACTAGATACCTTTGTGCTGTAAATCTCCCAACAGCCAAACGCAAAAGCAGCAAACATCTCGCTGTATGTCCCACATCCAAAGTGCCAAGAGAGAGCTTGCTCTCCCTGTCTTTGAGTACTGTTTTCACTGTCCCGGTTACCTCTTTGCTAACATTCTCTTCAGAGCCGCAGTGAAACCAGGAACCACGTGGAGAAGGCACCCACACTGAAAGTGCCTGGAGGGAACATTGGGGCTTCTTCTCAGTGTCTCTGACATAGGGTTTCACTGTCCCGGGAAAGTCTCTGCTAACACCGTGCAGAGCGCTGTGCCCAATGTACAGAAACGTCTTGCGGTATCTCCTACAGGGAAAGTGCCAGGAGGGAATTGTGGAGCTTGTTCTCAGTGTCTCTGAGAATTGCTCTGATTATCTGTGTGACCTCTTTGCTAAGACTCTCCAGAGAGACGTCCTCAAAACAAACACACATCTTGACATATCTCCCACATTGATCGCAGTGTCTCCAGAAACGGCATTCAAGGAGCCAGGACCTTTTCTCCCTACACTGTCCATTGAGTTGTCCTCAAAACCAATATACATCCTGCTATATCTCCCACATGGAAAGTGCCAGGAGGGAGAAGTGGGGATTATGTTTAGACTTTCTCGGAACTGCTTCAAATCAACTAGATATCTTTGTGCTGTAAATCTCCCAACAGCCAAACGCAAAAGCAGCAAACATCTCGCTGTATGTCCCACATCCAAAGTGCCAAGAGAGAGCTTGCTCTCCCTGTCTTTGAGTACTGTTTTCACTGTCCCGGTTACCTCTTTGCTAACATTCTCTTCAGAGCCGCAGTGAAACCAGGAACCACGTGGAGAAGGCACCCACACTGAAAGTGCCTGGAGGGAACATTGGGGCTTCTTCTCAGTGTCTCTGACATAGGGTTTCACTGTCCCGGGAAAGTCTCTGCTAACACCGTGCAGAGCGCTGTGCCCAATGTACAGAAACGTCTTGCGGTATCTCCTACAGGGAAAGTGCCAGGAGGGAATTGTGGAGCTTGTTCTCAGTGTCTCTGAGAATTGCTCTGATTATCTGTGTGACCTCTTTGCTAAGACTCTCCAGAGAGACGTCCTCAAAACAAACACACATCTTGACATATCTCCCACATTGATCGCAGTGTCTCCAGAAACGGCATTCAAGGAGCCAGGATCTTTTCTCCCTACACTGTCCATTGAGTTGTCCTCAAAACCAATATACATCCTGCTATATCTCCCACATGGAAAGTGCCAGGAGGGAGAAGTGGGGATTATGTTTAGACTTTCTCGGAACTGCTTCAAATCAACTAGATACCTTTGTCCTGTAAATCTCCCAACAGCCAAATGCAAAAGCAGCAAACATCTCGCTGTATGTCCCACATCCAAAGTGCCAAGAGAGAGCTTGCTCTCCCTGTCTTTGAGTACTGTTTTCACTGTCCCGGTTACCTCTTTGCTAACATTCTCTTCAGAGCTGCAGTGAAACCAGGAACCACGTGGAGAAGGCACCCACACTGAAAGTGCCTGGAGGGAACATTGGGGCTTCTTCTCAGTGTCTCTGACATAGGGTTTCACTGTCCCGGGAAAGTCTCTGCTAACACCGTGCAGAGCGCTGTGCCCAATGTACAGAAACGTCTTGCGGTATCTCCTACAGGGAAAGTGCCAGGAGGGAATTGTGGAGCTTGTTCTCAGTGTCTCTGAGAATTGCTCTGATTATCTGTGTGACCTCTTTGCTAAGACTCTCCAGAGAGACGTCCTCAAAACAAACACACATCTTGACATATCTCCCACATTGATCGCAGTGTCTCCAGAAACGGCATTCAAGGAGCCAGGACCTTTTCTCCCTACACTGTCCATTGAGTTGTCCTCAAAACCAATATACATCCTGCTATATCTCCCACATGGAAAGTGCCAGGAGGGAGAAGTGGGGATTATGTTTAGACTTTCTCGGAACTGCTTCAAATCAACTAGATATCTTTGTGCTGTAAATCTCCCAACAGCCAAACGCAAAAGCAGCAAACATCTCGCTGTATGTCCCACATCCAAAGTGCCAAGAGAGAGCTTGCTCTCCCTGTCTTTGAGTACTGTTTTCACTGTCCCGGTTACCTCTTTGCTAACATTCTCTTCAGAGCCGCAGTGAAACCAGGAACCACGTGGAGAAGGCACCCACACTGAAAGTGCCTGGAGGGAACATTGGGGCTTCTTCTCAGTGTCTCTGACATAGGGTTTCACTGTCCCGGGAAAGTCTCTGCTAACACCGTGCAGAGCGCTGTGCCCAATGTACAGAAACGTCTTGCGGTATCTCCTACAGGGAAAGTGCCAGGAGGGAATTGCGGAGCTTGTTCTCAGTGTCTCTGAGAATTGCTCTGATTATCCCTGTGACCTCTTTGCTAAGACTCTCCAGAGAGCCGACCTCAAAACCAACACACATCTTGACATATCTCCCACATTGATCGCAGTGTCTCCAGAAACGGCATTCAAGGAGCCAGGACCTTTTCTCCCTACACTGTCCATTGAGTTGTCCTCAAAACCAATATACATCCTGCTATATCTCCCACATGGAAAGTGCCAGGAGGGAGAAGTGGGGATTATGTTTAGACTTTCTCGGAACTGCTTCAAATCAACTAGATATCTTTGTGCTGTAAATCTCCCAACAGCCAAACGCAAAAGCAGCAAACATCTCGCTGTATGTCCCACATCCAAAGTGCCAAGAGAGAGCTTGCTCTCCCTGTCTTTGAGTACTGTTTTCACTGTCCCGGTTACCTCTTTGCTAACATTCTCTTCAGAGCTGCAGTGAAACCAGGAACCACGTGGAGAAGGCACCCACACTGAAAGTGCCTGGAGGGAACATTGGGGCTTCTTCTCAGTGTCTCTGACATAGGGTTTCACTGTCCCGGGAAAGTCTCTGCTAACACCGTGCAGAGCGCTGTGCCCAATATACAGAAACGTCTTGCGGTATCTCCTACAGGGAAAGTGCCAGGAGGGAATTGTGGAGCTTGTTCTCAGTGTCTCTGAGAATTGCTCTGATTATCTGTGTGACCTCTTTGCTAAGACTCTCCAGAGAGACGTCCTCAAAACAAACACACATCTTGACATATCTCCCACATTGATCGCAGTGTCTCCAGAAACGGCATTCAAGGAGCCAGGACCTTTTCTCCCTACACTGTCCATTGAGTTGTCCTCAAAACCAATATACATCCTGCTATATCTCCCACATGGAAAGTGCCAGGAGGGAGAAGTGGGGATTATGTTTAGACTTTCTCGGAACTGCTTCAAATCAACTAGATATCTTTGTGCTGTAAATCTCCCAACAGCCAAACGCAAAAGCAGCAAACATCTCGCTGTATGTCCCACATCCAAAGTGCCAAGAGAGAGCTTGCTCTCCCTGTCTTTGAGTACTGTTTTCACTGTCCCGGTTACCTCTTTGCTAACATTCTCTTCAGAGCCGCAGTGAAACCAGGAACCACGTGGAGAAGGCACCCACACTGAAAGTGCCTGGAGGGAACATTGGGGCTTCTTCTCAGTGTCTCTGACATAGGGTTTCACTGTCCCGGGAAAGTCTCTGCTAACACCGTGCAGAGCGCTGTGCCCAATGTACAGAAACGTCTTGCGGTATCTCCTACAGGGAAAGTGCCAGGAGGGAATTGTGGAGCTTGTTCTCAGTGTCTCTGAGAATTGCTCTGATTATCTGTGTGACCTCTTTGCTAAGACTCTCCAGAGAGACGTCCTCAAAACAAACACACATCTTGACATATCTCCCACATTGATCGCAGTGTCTCCAGAAACGGCATTCAAGGAGCCAGGACCTTTTCTCCCTACACTGTCCATTGAGTTGTCCTCAAAACCAATATACATCCTGCTATATCTCCCACATGGAAAGTGCCAGGAGGGAGAAGTGGGGATTATGTTTAGACTTTCTCGGAACTGCTTCAAATCAACTAGATACCTTTGTGCTGTAAATCTCCCAACAGCCAAACGCAAAAGCAGCAAACATCTCGCTGTATGTCCCACATCCAAAGTGCCAAGAGAGAGCTTGCTCTCCCTGTCTTTGAGTACTGTTTTCACTGTCCCGGTTACCTCTTGGCTAACATTCTCTTCAGAGCTGCAGTGAAACCAGGAACCACGTGGAGAAGGCACCCACACTGAAAGTGCCTGGAGGGAACATTGGGGCTTCTTCTCAGTGTCTCTGACATAGGGTTTCACTGTCCCGGGAAAGTCTCTGCTAACACCGTGCAGAGCGCTGTGCCCAATGTACAGAAACGTCTTGCGGTATCTCCTACAGGGAAAGTGCCAGGAGGGAATTGTGGAGCTTGTTCTCAGTGTCTCTGAGAATTGCTCTGATTATCTGTGTGACCTCTTTGCTAAGACTCTCCAGAGAGACGTCCTCAAAACAAGCACACATCTTGACATATCTCCCACATTGATCGCAGTGTCTCCAGAAACGGCATTCAAGGAGCCAGGACCTTTTCTCCCTACACTGTCCATTGAGTTGTCCTCAAAACCAATATACATCCTGCTATATCTCCCACATGGAAAGTGCCAGGAGGGAGAAGTGGGGATTATGTTTAGACTTTCTCGGAACTGCTTCAAATCAACTAGATACCTTTGTGCTGTAAATCTCCCAACAGCCAAACGCAAAAGCAGCAAACATCTCGCTGTATGTCCCACATCCAAAGTGCCAAGAGAGAGCTTGCTCTCCCCGTCTTTGAGTACTGTTTTCACTGTCCCGGTTACCTCTTTGCTAACATTCTCTTCAGAGCTGCAGTGAAACCAGGAACCACGTGGAGAAGGCACCCACACTGAAAGTGCCTGGAGGGAACATTGGGGCTTCCTCTCAGTGTCTCTGACATAGGGTTTCACTGTCCCGGGAAAGTCTCTGCTAACACCGTGCAGAGCGCTGTGCCCAATATACAGAAACGTCTTGCGGTATCTCCTACAGGGAAAGTGCCAGGAGGGAATTGTGGAGCTTGTTCTCAGTGTCTCTGAGAATTGCTCTGATTATCCCTGTGAACTCTTTGCTAAGACTCTCCAGAGAGACGTCCTCAAAACCAACACACATCTTGACATATCTCCCACATTGATCGCAGTGTCTCCAGAAACGGCATTCAAGGAGCCAGGACCTTTTCTCCCTACACTGTCCATTGAGTTGTCCTCAAAACCAATATACATCCTGCTATATCTCCCACATGGAAAGTGCCAGGAGGGAGAAGTGGGGATTATGTTTAGACTTTCTCGGAACTGCTTCAAATCAACTAGATACCTTTGTGCTGTAAATCTCCCAACAGCCAAACGCAAAAGCAGCAAACATCTCGCTGTATGTCCCACATCCAAAGTGCCAAGAGAGAGCTTGCTCTCCCTGTCTTTGAGTACTGTTTTCACTGTCCCGGTTACTTCTTTGCTAACATTCTCTTCAGAGCCGCAGTGAAACCAGGAACCACGTGGAGAAGGCACCCACACTGAAAGTGCCTGGAGGGAACATTGGGGCTTCTTCTCAGTGTCTCTGACATAGGGTTTCACTGTCCCGGGAAAGTCTCTGCTAACACCGTGCAGAGCGCTGTGCCCAATATACAGAAACGTCTTGCGGTATCTCCTACAGGGAAAGTGCCAGGAGGGAATTGTGGAGCTTGTTCTCAGTGTCTCTGAGAATTGCTCTGATTATCCCTGTGACCTCTTTGCTAAGACTCTCCAGAGAGACGTCCTCAAAACAAACACACATCTTGACATATCTCCCACATTGATCGCAGTGTCTCCAGAAATGGCATTCAAGGAGCCAGGACCTTTTCTCCCTACACTGTCCATTGAGTTGTCCTCAAAACCAATATACATCCTGCTATATCTCCCACATGGAAAGTGCCAGGAGGGAGAAGTGGGGATTATGTTTAGACTTTCTCGGAACTGCTTCAAATCAACTAGATATCTTTGTGCTGTAAATCTCCCAACAGCCAAACGCAAAAGCAGCAAACATCTCGCTGTATGTCCCACATCCAAAGTGCCAAGAGAGAGCTTGCTCTCCCTGTCTTTGAGTACTGTTTTCACTGTCCCGGTTACTTCTTTGCTAACATTCTCTTCAGAGCCGCAGTGAAACCAGGAACCACGTGGAGAAGGCACCCACACTGAAAGTGCCTGGAGGGAACATTGGGGCTTCTTCTCAGTGTCTCTGACATAGGGTTTCACTGTCCCGGGAAAGTCTCTGCTAACACCGTGCAGAGCGCTGTGCCCAATATACAGAAACGTCTTGCGGTATCTCCTACAGGGAAAGTGCCAGGAGGGAATTGTGGAGCTTGTTCTCAGTGTCTCTGAGAATTGCTCTGATTATCCCTGTGACCTCTTTGCTAAGACTCTCCAGAGAGACGTCCTCAAAACAAACACACATCTTGACATATCTCCCACATTGATCGCAGTGTCTCCAGAAACGGCATTCAAGGAGCCAGGACCTTTTCTCCCTACACTGTCCATTGAGTTGTCCTCAAAACCAATATACATCCTGCTATATCTCCCACATGGAAAGTGCCAGGAGGGAGAAGTGGGGATTATGTTTAGACTTTCTCGGAACTGCTTCAAATCAACTAGATATCTTTGTGCTGTAAATCTCCCAACAGCCAAACGCAAAAGCAGCAAACATCTCGCTGTATGTCCCACATCCAAAGTGCCAAGAGAGAGCTTGCTCTCCCTGTCTTTGAGTACTGTTTTCACTGTCCCGGTTACCTCTTTGCTAACATTCTCTTCAGAGCCGCAGTGAAACCAGGAACCACGTGGAGAAGGCACTCACACTGAAAGTGCCTGGAGGGAACATTGGGGCTTCTTCTCAGTGTCTCTGACATAGGGTTTCACTGTCCCGGGAAAGTCTCTGCTAACACCGTGCAGAGCGCTGTGCCCAATGTACAGAAACGTCTTGCGGTATCTCCTACAGGGAAAGTGCCAGGAGGGAATTGTGGAGCTTGTTCTCAGTGTCTCTGAGAATTGCTCTGATTATCTGTGTGACCTCTTTGCTAAGACTCTCCAGAGAGACGTCCTCAAAACAAACACACATCTTGACATATCTCCCACATTGATCGCAGTGTCTCCAGAAACGGCATTCAAGGAGCCAGGACCTTTTCTCCCTACACTGTCCATTGAGTTGTCCTCAAAACCAATATACATCCTGCTATATCTCCCACATGGAAAGTGCCAGGAGGGAGAAGTGGGGATTATGTTTAGACTTTCTCGGAACTGCTTCAAATCAACTAGATACCTTTGTGCTGTAAATCTCCCAACAGCCAAACGCAAAAGCAGCAAACATCTCGCTGTATGTCCCACATCCAAAGTGCCAAGAGAGAGCTTGCTCTCCCTGTCTTTGAGTACTGTTTTCACTGTCCCGGTTACTTCTTTGCTAACATTCTCTTCAGAGCCGCAGTGAAACCAGGAACCACGTGGAGAAGGCACCCACACTGAAAGTGCCTGGAGGGAACATTGGGGCTTCTTCTCAGTGTCTCTGACATAGGGTTTCACTGTCCCGGGAAAGTCTCTGCTAACACCGTGCAGAGCGCTGTGCCCAATATACAGAAACGTCTTGCGGTATCTCCTACAGGGAAAGTGCCAGGAGGGAATTGTGGAGCTTGTTCTCAGTGTCTCTGAGAATTGCTCTGATTATCCCTGTGACCTCTTTGCTAAGACTCTCCAGAGAGACGTCCTCAAAACAAACACACATCTTGACATATCTCCCACATTGATCGCAGTGTCTCCAGAAACGGCATTCAAGGAGCCAGGACCTTTTCTCCCTACACTGTCCATTGAGTTGTCCTCAAAACCAATATACATCCTGCTATATCTCCCACATGGAAAGTGCCAGGAGGGAGAAGTGGGGATTATGTTTAGACTTTCTCGGAACTGCTTCAAATCAACTAGATATCTTTGTGCTGTAAATCTCCCAACAGCCAAACGCAAAAGCAGCAAACATCTCGCTGTATGTCCCACATCCAAAGTGCCAAGAGAGAGCTTGCTCTCCCTGTCTTTGAGTACTGTTTTCACTGTCCCGGTTACCTCTTTGCTAACATTCTCTTCAGAGCCGCAGTGAAACCAGGAACCACGTGGAGAAGGCACTCACACTGAAAGTGCCTGGAGGGAACATTGGGGCTTCTTCTCAGTGTCTCTGACATAGGGTTTCACTGTCCCGGGAAAGTCTCTGCTAACACCGTGCAGAGCGCTGTGCCCAATGTACAGAAACGTCTTGCGGTATCTCCTACAGGGAAAGTGCCAGGAGGGAATTGTGGAGCTTGTTCTCAGTGTCTCTGAGAATTGCTCTGATTATCCCTGTGACCTCTTTGCTAAGACTCTCCAGAGAGACGTCCTCAAAACAAACACACATCTTGACATATCTCCCACATTGATCGCAGTGTCTCCAGAAACGGCATTCAAGGAGCCAGGACCTTTTCTCCCTACACTGTCCATTGAGTTGTCCTCAAAACCAATATACATCCTGCTATATCTCCCACATGGAAAGTGCCAGGAGGGAGAAGTGGGGATTATGTTTAGACTTTCTCGGAACTGCTTCAAATCAACTAGATACCTTTGTGCTGTAAATCTCCCAACAGCCAAACGCAAAAGCAGCAAACATCTCGCTGTATGTCCCACATCCAAAGTGCCAAGAGAGAGCTTGCTCTCCCTGTCTTTGAGTACTGTTTTCACTGTCCCGGTTACTTCTTTGCTAACATTCTCTTCAGAGCCGCAGTGAAACCAGGAACCACGTGGAGAAGGCACCCACACTGAAAGTGCCTGGAGGGAACATTGGGGCTTCTTCTCAGTGTCTCTGACATAGGGTTTCACTGTCCCGGGAAAGTCTCTGCTAACACCGTGCAGAGCGCTGTGCCCAATATACAGAAACGTCTTGCGGTATCTCCTACAGGGAAAGTGCCAGGAGGGAATTGTGGAGCTTGTTCTCAGTGTCTCTGAGAATTGCTCTGATTATCCCTGTGACCTCTTTGCTAAGACTCTCCAGAGAGCCGTCCTCAAAACAAACACACATCTTGACATATCTCCCACATTGATCGCAGTGTCTCCAGAAATGGCATTCAAGGAGCCAGGACCTTTTCTCCCTACACTGTCCATTGAGTTGTCCTCAAAACCAATATACATCCTGCTATATCTCCCACATGGAAAGTGCCAGGAGGGAGAAGTGGGGATTATGTTTAGACTTTCTCGGAACTGCTTCAAATCAACTAGATACCTTTGTGCTGTAAATCTCCCAACAGCCAAACGCAAAAGCAGCAAACATCTCGCTGTATGTCCCACATCCAAAGTGCCAAGAGAGAGCTTGCTCTCCCTGTCTTTGAGTACTGTTTTCACTGTCCCGGTTACTTCTTTGCTAACATTCTCTTCAGAGCCGCAGTGAAACCAGGAACCACGTGGAGAAGGCACCCACACTGAAAGTGCCTGGAGGGAACATTGGGGCTTCTTCTCAGTGTCTCTGACATAGGGTTTCACTGTCCCGGGAAAGTCTCTGCTAACACCGTGCAGAGCGCTGTGCCCAATATACAGAAACGTCTTGCGGTATCTCCTACAGGGAAAGTGCCAGGAGGGAATTGTGGAGCTTGTTCTCAGTGTCTCTGAGAATTGCTCTGATTATCCCTGTGACCTCTTTGCTAAGACTCTCCAGAGAGCCGTCCTCAAAACAAACACACATCTTGACATATCTCCCACATTGATCGCAGTGTCTCCAGAAACGGCATTCAAGGAGCCAGGACCTTTTCTCCCTACACTGTCCATTGAGTTGTCCTCAAAACCAATATACATCCTGCTATATCTCCCACATGGAAAGTGCCAGGAGGGAGAAGTGGGGATTATGTTTAGACTTTCTCGGAACTGCTTCAAATCAACTAGATATCTTTGTGCTGTAAATCTCCCAACAGCCAAACGCAAAAGCAGCAAACATCTCGCTGTATGTCCCACATCCAAAGTGCCAAGAGAGAGCTTGCTCTCCCTGTCTTTGAGTACTGTTTTCACTGTCCCGGTTACCTCTTTGCTAACATTCTCTTCAGAGCCGCAGTGAAACCAGGAACCACGTGGAGAAGGCACTCACACTGAAAGTGCCTGGAGGGAACATTGGGGCTTCTTCTCAGTGTCTCTGACATAGGGTTTCACTGTCCCGGGAAAGTCTCTGCTAACACCGTGCAGAGCGCTGTGCCCAATGTACAGAAACGTCTTGCGGTATCTCCTACAGGGAAAGTGCCAGGAGGGAATTGTGGAGCTTGTTCTCAGTGTCTCTGAGAATTGCTCTGATTATCCCTGTGACCTCTTTGCTAAGACTCTCCAGAGAGACGTCCTCAAAACAAACACACATCTTGACATATCTCCCACATTGATCGCAGTGTCTCCAGAAACGGCATTCAAGGAGCCAGGACCTTTTCTCCCTACACTGTCCATTGAGTTGTCCTCAAAACCAATATACATCCTGCTATATCTCCCACATGGAAAGTGCCAGGAGGGAGAAGTGGGGATTATGTTTAGACTTTCTCGGAACTGCTTCAAATCAACTAGATATCTTTGTGCTGTAAATCTCCCAACAGCCAAACGCAAAAGCAGCAAACATCTCGCTGTATGTCCCACATCCAAAGTGCCAAGAGAGAGCTTGCTCTCCCTGTCTTTGAGTACTGTTTTCACTGTCCCGGTTACCTCTTTGCTAACATTCTCTTCAGAGCTGCAGTGAAACCAGGAACCACGTGGAGAAGGCACCCACACTGAAAGTGCCTGGAGGGAACATTGGGGCTTCTTCTCAGTGTCTCTGACATAGGGTTTCACTGTCCCGGGAAAGTCTCTGCTAACACCCTGCAGAGCGCTGTGCCCAATATACAGAAACATCTTGCGGTATCTCCTACAGGGAAAGTGCCAGGAGGGAATTGTGGAGCTTGTTCTCAGTGTCTCTGAGAATTGCTCTGATTATCTGTGTGACCTCTTTGCTAAGACTCTCCAGAGAGCCGTCCTCAAAACCAACACACATCTTGACATATCTCCCACATTGATCGCAGTGTCTCCAGAAACGGCATTCAAGGAGCCAGGACCTTTTCTCCCTACACTGTCCATTGAGTTGTCCTCAAAACCAATATACATCCTGCTATATCTCCCACATGGAAAGTGCCAGGAGGGAGAAGTGGGGATTATGTTTAGACTTTCTCGGAACTGCTTCAAATCAACTAGATATCTTTGTGCTGTAAATCTCCCAACAGCCAAACGCAAAAGCAGCAAACATCTCGCTGTATGTCCCACATCCAAAGTGCCAAGAGAGAGCTTGCTCTCCCTGTCTTTGAGTACTGTTTTCACTGTCCCGGTTACCTCTTTGCTAACATTCTCTTCAGAGCCGCAGTGAAACCAGGAACCACGTGGAGAAGGCACCCACACTGAAAGTGCCTGGAGGGAACATTGGGGCTTCTTCTCAGTGTCTCTGACATAGGGTTTCACTGTCCCGGGAAAGTCTCTGCTAACACCGTGCAGAGCGCTGTGCCCAATATACAGAAACGTCTTGCGGTATCTCCTACAGGGAAAGTGCCAGGAGGGAATTGTGGAGCTTGTTCTCAGTGTCTCTGAGAATTGCTCTGATTATCTGTGTGACCTCTTTGCTAAGACTCTCCAGAGAGACGTCCTCAAAACAAACACACATCTTGACATATCTCCCACATTGATCGCAGTGTCTCCAGAAACGGCATTCAAGGAGCCAGGACCTTTTCTCCCTACACTGTCCATTGAGTTGTCCTCAAAACCAATATACATCCTGCTATATCTCCCACATGGAAAGTGCCAGGAGGGAGAAGTGGGGATTATGTTTAGACTTTCTCGGAACTGCTTCAAATCAACTAGACACCTTTGTGCTGTAAATCTCCCAACAGCCAAACGCAAAAGCAGCAAACATCTCGCTGTATGTCCCACATCCAAAGTGCCAAGAGAGAGCTTGCTCTCCCTGTCTTTGAGTACTGTTTTCACTGTCCCGGTTACCTCTTTGCTAACATTCTCTTCAGAGCCGCAGTGAAACCAGGAACCACGTGGAGAAGGCACCCACACTGAAAGTGCCTGGAGGGAACATTGGGGCTTCTTCTCAGTGTCTCTGACATAGGGTTTCACTGTCCCGGGAAAGTCTCTGCTAACACCGTGCAGAGCGCTGTGCCCAATATACAGAAACGTCTTGCGGTATCTCCTACAGGGAAAGTGCCAGGAGGGAATTGTGGAGCTTGTTCTCAGTGTCTCTGAGAATTGCTCTGATTATCTGTGTGACCTCTTTGCTAAGACTCTCCAGAGAGCCGTCCTCAAAACCAACACACATCTTGACATATCTCCCACATTGATCGCAGTGTCTCCAGAAACGGCATTCAAGGAGCCAGGACCTTTTCTCCCTACACTGTCCATTGAGTTGTCCTCAAAACCAATATACATCCTGCTATATCTCCCACATGGAAAGTGCCAGGAGGGAGAAGTGGGGATTATGTTTAGACTTTCTCGGAACTGCTTCAAATCAACTAGACACCTTTGTGCTGTAAATCTCCCAACAGCCAAACGCAAAAGCAGCAAACATCTCGCTGTATGTCCCACATCCAAAGTGCCAAGAGAGAGCTTGCTCTCCCTGTCTTTGAGTACTGTTTTCACTGTCCCGGTTACCTCTTTGCTAACATTCTCTTCAGAGCCGCAGTGAAACCAGGAACCACGTGGAGAAGGCACCCACACTGAAAGTGCCTGGAGGGAACATTGGGGCTTCTTCTCAGTGTCTCTGACATAGGGTTTCACTGTCCCGGGAAAGTCTCTGCTAACACCGTGCAGAGCGCTGTGCCCAATATACAGAAACGTCTTGCGGTATCTCCTACAGGGAAAGTGCCAGGAGGGAATTGTGGAGCTTGTTCTCAGTGTCTCTGAGAATTGCTCTGATTATCTGTGTGACCTCTTTGCTAAGACTCTCCAGAGAGCCGTCCTCAAAACCAACACACATCTTGACATATCTCCCACATTGATCGCAGTGTCTCCAGAAACGGCATTCAAGGAGCCAGGACCTTTTCTCCCTACACTGTCCATTGAGTTGTCCTCAAAACCAATATACATCCTGCTATATCTCCCACATGGAAAGTGCCAGGAGGGAGAAGTGGGGATTATGTTTAGACTTTCTCGGAACTGCTTCAAATCAACTAGATATCTTTGTGCTGTAAATCTCCCAACAGCCAAACGCAAAAGCAGCAAACATCTCGCTGTATGTCCCACATCCAAAGTGCCAAGAGAGAGCTTGCTCTCCCTGTCTTTGAGTACTGTTTTCACTGTCCCGGTTACCTCTTTGCTAACATTCTCTTCAGAGCTGCAGTGAAACCAGGAACCACGTGGAGAAGGCACCCACACTGAAAGTGCCTGGAGGGAACATTGGGGCTTCTTCTCAGTGTCTCTGACATAGGGTTTCACTGTCCCGGGAAAGTCTCTGCTAACACCCTGCAGAGCGCTGTGC
Organism: Larus michahellis; assembly: GCF_964199755.1. Taxonomy (NCBI): domain Eukaryota; kingdom Metazoa; phylum Chordata; class Aves; order Charadriiformes; family Laridae; genus Larus; species Larus michahellis. Next base: position 49,798 of record NW_027436396.1, on the reverse strand, counting down.
CCAATATACAGAAACATCTTGCGGTATCTCCTACAGGGAAAGTGCCAGGAGGGAATTGTGGAGCTTGTTCTCAGTGTCTCTGAGAATTGCTCTGATTATCTCTGTGACCTCTTTGCTAAGACTCTCCAGAGAGCCGTCCTCAAAACCAACACACATCTTGACATATCTCCCACATTGATCGCAGTGTCTCCAGAAACGGCATTCAAGGAGCCAGGACCTTTTCTCCCTACACTGTCCATTGAGTTGTCCTCAAAACCAATATACATCCTGCTATATCTCCCACATGGAAAGTGCCAGGAGGGAGAAGTGGGGATTATGTTTAGACTTTCTCGGAACTGCTTCAAATCAACTAGATATCTTTGTGCTGTAAATCTCCCAACAGCCAAACGCAAAAGCAGCAAACATCTCGCTGTATGTCCCACATCCAAAGTGCCAAGAGAGAGCTTGCTCTCCCTGTCTTTGAGTACTGTTTTCACTGTCCCGGTTACCTCTTTGCTAACATTCTCTTCAGAGCCGCAGTGAAACCAGGAACCACGTGGAGAAGGCACCCACACTGAAAGTGCCTCGAGGGAACATTGGGGCTTCTTCTCAGTGTCTCTGACATAGGGTTTCACTGTCCCGGGAAAGTCTCTGCTAACACCGTGCAGAGCGCTGTGCCCAATATACAGAAACGTCTTGCGGTATCTCCTACAGGGAAAGTGCCAGGAGGGAATTGTGGAGCTTGTTCTCAGTGTCTCTGAGAATTGCTCTGATTATCTCTGTGACCTCTTTGCTAAGACTCTCCAGAGAGCCGTCCTCAAAACAAACACACATCTTGACATATCTCCCACATTGATCGCAGTGTCTCCAGAAACGGCATTCAAGGAGCCAGGATCTTTTCTCCCTACACTGTCCATTGAGTTGTCCTCAAAACCAATATACATCCTGCTATATCTCCCACATGGAAAGTGCCAGGAGGGAGAAGTGGGGATTATGTTTAGACTTTCTCGGAACTGCTTCAAATCAACTAGATACCTTTGTGCTGTAAATCTCCCAACAGCCAAACGCAAAAGCAGCAAACATCTCGCTGTATGTCCCACATCCAAAGTGCCAAGAGAGAGCTTGCTCTCCCTGTCTTTGAGTACTGTTTTCACTGTCCCGGTTACCTCTTTGCTAACATTCTCTTCAGAGCCGCAGTGAAACGAGGAACCACGTGGAGAAGGCACCCACACTGAAAGTGCCTGGAGGGAACATTGGGGCTTCTTCTCAGTGTCTCTGACATAGGGTTTCACTGTCCCGGGAAAGTCTCTGCTAACACCGTGCAGAGCGCTGTGCCCAATGTACAGAAACGTCTTGCGGTATCTCCTACAGGGAAAGTGCCAGGAGGGAATTGTGGAGCTTGTTCTCAGTGTCTCTGAGAATTGCTCTGATTATCTGTGTGACCTCTTTGCTAAGACTCTCCAGAGAGCCGTCCTCAAAACAAACACACATCTTGACATATCTCCCACATTGATCGCAGTGTCTCCAGAAACGGCATTCAAGGAGCCAGGACCTTTTCTCCCTACACTGTCCATTGAGTTGTCCTCAAAACCAATATACATCCTGCTATATCTCCCACATGGAAAGTGCCAGGAGGGAGAAGTGGGGATTATGTTTAGACTTTCTCGGAACTGCTTCAAATCAACTAGATACCTTTGTGCTGTAAATCTCCCAACAGCCAAACGCAAAAGCAGCAAACATCTCGCTGTATGTCCCACATCCAAAGTGCCAAGAGAGAGCTTGCTCTCCCCGTCTTTGAGTACTGTTTTCACTGTCCCGGTTACCTCTTTGCTAACATTCTCTTCAGAGCCGCAGTGAAACCAGGAACCACGTGGAGAAGGCACCCACACTGAAAGTGCCTGGAGGGAACATTGGGGCTTCTTCTCAGTGTCTCTGACATAGGGTTTCACTGTCCCGGGAAAGTCTCTGCTAACACCGTGCAGAGCGCTGTGCCCAATGTACAGAAACGTCTTGCGGTATCTCCTACAGGGAAAGTGCCAGGAGGGAATTGTGGAGCTTGTTCTCAGTGTCTCTGAGAATTGCTCTGATTATCCCTGTGACCTCTTTGCTAAGACTCTCCAGAGAGACGTCCTCAAAACAAACACACATCTTGACATATCTCCCACATTGATCGCAGTGTCTCCAGAAACGGCATTCAAGGAGCCAGGACCTTTTCTCCCTACACTGTCCATTGAGTTGTCCTCAAAACCAATATACATCCTGCTATATCTCCCACATGGAAAGTGCCAGGGGGGAGAAGTGGGGATTATGTTTAGACTTTCTCGGAACTGCTTCAAATCAACTAGATACCTTTGTGCTGTAAATCTCCCAACAGCCAAACGCAAAAGCAGCAAACATCTCGCTGTATGTCCCACATCCAAAGTGCCAAGAGAGAGCTTGCTCTCCCTGTCTTTGAGTACTGTTTTCACTGTCCCGGTTACCTCTTTGCTAACATTCTCTTCAGAGCCGCAGTGAAACCAGGAACCACGTGGAGAAGGCACCCACACTGAAAGTGCCTGGAGGGAACATTGGGGCTTCTTCTCAGTGTCTCTGACATAGGGTTTCACTGTCCCGGGAAAGTCTCTGCTAACACCCTGCAGAGCGCTGTGCCCAATGTACAGAAACGTCTTGCGGTATCTCCTACAGGGAAAGTGCCAGGAGGGAATTGTGGAGCTTGTTCTCAGTGTCTCTGAGAATTGCTCTGATTATCTGTGTGACCTCTTTGCTAAGACTCTCCAGAGAGCCGTCCTCAAAACAAACACACATCTTGACATATCTCCCACATTGATCGCAGTGTCTCCAGAAACGGCATTCAAGGAGCCAGGACCTTTTCTCCCTACACTGTCCATTGAGTTGTCCTCAAAACCAATATACATCCTGCTATATCTCCCACATGGAAAGTGCCAGGAGGGAGAAGTGGGGATTATGTTTAGACTTTCTCGGAACTGCTTCAAATCAACTAGATATCTTTGTGCTGTAAATCTCCCAACAGCCAAACGCAAAAGCAGCAAACATCTCGCTGTATGTCCCACATCCAAAGTGCCAAGAGAGAGCTTGCTCTCCCCGTCTTTGAGTACTGTTTTCACTGTCCCGGTTACCTCTTTGCTAACATTCTCTTCAGAGCCGCAGTGAAACCAGGAACCACGTGGAGAAGGCACCCACACTGAAAGTGCCTGGAGGGAACATTGGGGCTTCTTCTCAGTGTCTCTGACATAGGGTTTCACTGTCCCGGGAAAGTCTCTGCTAACACCGTGCAGAGCGCTGTGCCCAATGTACAGAAACGTCTTGCGGTATCTCCTACAGGGAAAGTGCCAGGAGGGAATTGTGGAGCTTGTTCTCAGTGTCTCTGAGAATTGCTCTGATTATCCCTGTGACCTCTTTGCTAAGACTCTCCAGAGAGACGTCCTCAAAACAAACACACATCTTGACATATCTCCCACATTGATCGCAGTGTCTCCAGAAACGGCATTCAAGGAGCCAGGACCTTTTCTCCCTACACTGTCCATTGAGTTGTCCTCAAAACCAATATACATCCTGCTATATCTCCCACATGGAAAGTGCCAGGGGGGAGAAGTGGGGATTATGTTTAGACTTTCTCGGAACTGCTTCAAATCAACTAGATACCTTTGTGCTGTAAATCTCCCAACAGCCAAACGCAAAAGCAGCAAACATCTCGCTGTATGTCCCACATCCAAAGTGCCAAGAGAGAGCTTGCTCTCCCTGTCTTTGAGTACTGTTTTCACTGTCCCGGTTACCTCTTTGCTAACATTCTCTTCAGAGCCGCAGTGAAACCAGGAACCACGTGGAGAAGGCACCCACACTGAAAGTGCCTGGAGGGAACATTGGGGCTTCTTCTCAGTGTCTCTGACATAGGGTTTCACTGTCCCGGGAAAGTCTCTGCTAACACCCTGCAGAGCGCTGTGCCCAATGTACAGAAACGTCTTGCGGTATCTCCTACAGGGAAAGTGCCAGGAGGGAATTGTGGAGCTTGTTCTCAGTGTCTCTGAGAATTGCTCTGATTATCTGTGTGACCTCTTTGCTAAGACTCTCCAGAGAGCCGTCCTCAAAACAAACACACATCTTGACATATCTCCCACATTGATCGCAGTGTCTCCAGAAACGGCATTCAAGGAGCCAGGACCTTTTCTCCCTACACTGTCCATTGAGTTGTCCTCAAAACCAATATACATCCTGCTATATCTCCCACATGGAAAGTGCCAGGAGGGAGAAGTGGGGATTATGTTTAGACTTTCTCGGAACTGCTTCAAATCAACTAGATATCTTTGTGCTGTAAATCTCCCAACAGCCAAACGCAAAAGCAGCAAACATCTCGCTGTATGTCCCACATCCAAAGTGCCAAGAGAGAGCTTGCTCTCCCTGTCTTTGAGTACTGTTTTCACTGTCCCGGTTACCTCTTTGCTAACATTCTCTTCAGAGCCGCAGTGAAACCAGGAACCACGTGGAGAAGGCACCCACACTGAAAGTGCCTGGAGGGAACATTGGGGCTTCTTCTCAGTGTCTCTGACATAGGGTTTCACTGTCCCGGGAAAGTCTCTGCTAACACCCTGCAGAGCGCTGTGCCCAATGTACAGAAACGTCTTGCGGTATCTCCTACAGGGAAAGTGCCAGGAGGGAATTGTGGAGCTTGTTCTCAGTGTCTCTGAGAATTGCTCTGATTATCTGTGTGACCTCTTTGCTAAGACTCTCCAGAGAGCCGTCCTCAAAACAAACACACATCTTGACATATCTCCCACATTGATCGCAGTGTCTCCAGAAACGGCATTCAAGGAGCCAGGATCTTTTCTCCCTACACTGTCCATTGAGTTGTCCTCAAAACCAATATACATCCTGCTATATCTCCCACATGGAAAGTGCCAGGGGGGAGAAGTGGGGATTATGTTTAGACTTTCTCGGAACTGCTTCAAATCAACTAGATATCTTTGTGCTGTAAATCTCCCAACAGCCAAACGCAAAAGCAGCAAACATCTCGCTGTATGTCCCACATCCAAAGTGCCAAGAGAGAGCTTGCTCTCCCTGTCTTTGAGTACGGTTTTCACTGTCCCGGTTACCTCTTTGCTAACATTCTCTTCAGAGCCGCAGTGAAACCAGGAACCACGTGGAGAAGGCACCCACACTGAAAGTGCCTGGAGGGAACATTGGGGCTTCTTCTCAGTGTCTCTGACATAGGGTTTCACTGTCCCGGGAAAGTCTCTGCTAACACCGTGCAGAGCGCTGTGCCCAATATACAGAAACGTCTTGCGGTATCTCCTACAGGGAAAGTGCCAGGAGGGAATTGTGGAGCTTGTTCTCAGTGTCTCTGAGAATTGCTCTGATTATCCCTGTGACCTCTTTGCTAAGACTCTCCAGAGAGCCGTCCTCAAAACAAACACACATCTTGACATATCTCCCACATTGATCACAGTGTCTCCAGAAACGGCATTCAAGGAGCCAGGACCTTTTCTCCCTACACTGTCCATTGAGTTGTCCTCAAAACCAATATACATCCTGCTATATCTCCCACATGGAAAGTGCCAGGAGGGAGAAGTGGGGATTATGTTTAGACTTTCTCGGAACTGCTTCAAATCAACTAGATATCTTTGTGCTGTAAATCTCCCAACAGCCAAACGCAAAAGCAGCAAACATCTCGCTGTATGTCCCACATCCAAAGTGCCAAGAGAGAGCTTGCTCTCCCTGTCTTTGAGTACTGTTTTCACTGTCCCGGTTACCTCTTTGCTAACATTCTCTTCAGAGCTGCAGTGAAACCAGGAACCACGTGGAGAAGGCACCCACACTGAAAGTGCCTGGAGGGAACATTGGGGCTTCTTCTCAGTGTCTCTGACATAGGGTTTCACTGTCCCGGGAAAGTCTCTGCTAACACCGTGCAGAGCGCTGTGCCCAATGTACAGAAACGTCTTGCGGTATCTCCTACAGGGAAAGTGCCAGGAGGGAATTGTGGAGCTTGTTCTCAGTGTCTCTGAGAATTGCTCTGATTATCTGTGTGACCTCTTTGCTAAGACTCTCCAGAGAGACATCCTCAAAACAAACACACATCTTGACATATCTCCCACATTGATCGCAGTGTCTCCAGAAACGGCATTCAAGGAGCCAGGACCTTTTCTCCCTACACTGTCCATTGAGTTGTCCTCAAAACCAATATACATCCTGCTATATCTCCAACATGGAAAGTGCCAGGAGGGAGAGGTGGGGATTATGTTTAGACTTTCTCGGAACTGCTTCAAATCAACTAGATACCTTTGTGCTGTAAATCTCCCAACAGCCAAACGCAAAAGCAGCAAACATCTCGCTGTATGTCCCACATCCAAAGTGCCAAGAGAGAGCTTGCTCTCCCTGTCTTTGAGTACTGTTTTCACTGTCCCGGTTACCTCTTTGCTAACATTCTCTTCAGAGCTGCAGTGAAACCAGGAACCACGTGGAGAAGGCACCCACACTGAAAGTGCCTGGAGGGAACATTGGGGCTTCTTCTCAGTGTCTCTGACATAGGGTTTCACTGTCCCGGGAAAGTCTCTGCTAACACCGTGCAGAGCGCTGTGCCCAATATACAGAAACGTCTTGCGTATCTCCTACAGGGAAAGTGCCAGGAGGGAATTGTGGAGCTTGTTCTCAGTGTCTCTGAGAATTGCTCTGATTATCTGTGTGACCTCTTTGCTAAGACTCTCCAGAGAGACGTCCTCAAAACAAACACACATCTTGACATATCTCCCACATTGATCGCAGTGTCTCCAGAAACGGCATTCAAGGAGCCAGGACCTTTTCTCCCTACACTGTCCATTGAGTTGTCCTCAAAACCAATATACATCCTGCTATATCTCCCACATGGAAAGTGCCAGGAGGGAGAAGTGGGGATTATGTTTAGACTTTCTCGGAACTGCTTCAAATCAACTAGATACCTTTGTGCTGTAAATCTCCCAACAGCCAAACGCAAAAGCAGCAAACATCTCGCTGTATGTCCCACATCCAAAGTGCCAAGAGAGAGCTTGCTCTCCCTGTCTTTGAGTACTGTTTTCACTGTCCCGGTTACCTCTTTGCTAACATTCTCTTCAGAGCCGCAGTGAAACCAGGAACCACGTGGAGAAGGCACCCACACTGAAAGTGCCTGGAGGGAACATTGGGGCTTCTTCTCAGTGTCTCTGACATAGGGTTTCACTGTCCCGGGAAAGTCTCTGCTAACACCGTGCAGAGCGCTGTGCCCAATGTACAGAAACGTCTTGCGGTATCTCCTACAGGGAAAGTGCCAGGAGGGAATTGTGGAGCTTGTTCTCAGTGTCTCTGAGAATTGCTCTGATTATCCCTGTGACCTCTTTGCTAAGACTCTCCAGAGAGACGTCCTCAAAACAAACACACATCTTGACATATCTCCCACATTGATCGCAGTGTCTCCAGAAACGGCATTCAAGGAGCCAGGACCTTTTCTCCCTACACTGTCCATTGAGTTGTCCTCAAAACCAATATACATCCTGCTATATCTCCCACATGGAAAGTGCCAGGAGGGAGAAGTGGGGATTATGTTTAGACTTTCTCGGAACTGCTTCAAATCAACTAGATACCTTTGTGCTGTAAATCTCCCAACAGCCAAACGCAAAAGCAGCAAACATCTCGCTGTATGTCCCACATCCAAAGTGCCAAGAGAGAGCTTGCTCTCCCTGTCTTTGAGTACTGTTTTCACTGTCCCGGTTACCTCTTTGCTAACATTCTCTTCAGAGCTGCAGTGAAACCAGGAACCACGTGGAGAAGGCACCCACACTGAAAGTGCCTGGAGGGAACATTGGGGCTTCTTCTCAGTGTCTCTGACATAGGGTTTCACTGTCCCGGGAAAGTCTCTGCTAACACCGTGCAGAGCGCTGTGCCCAATATACAGAAACGTCTTGCGTATCTCCTACAGGGAAAGTGCCAGGAGGGAATTGTGGAGCTTGTTCTCAGTGTCTCTGAGAATTGCTCTGATTATCTGTGTGACCTCTTTGCTAAGACTCTCCAGAGAGACGTCCTCAAAACAAACACACATCTTGACATATCTCCCACATTGATCGCAGTGTCTCCAGAAACGGCATTCAAGGAGCCAGGACCTTTTCTCCCTACACTGTCCATTGAGTTGTCCTCAAAACCAATATACATCCTGCTATATCTCCCACATGGAAAGTGCCAGGAGGGAGAAGTGGGGATTATGTTTAGACTTTCTCGGAACTGCTTCAAATCAACTAGATATCTTTGTGCTGTAAATCTCCCAACAGCCAAACGCAAAAGCAGCAAACATCTCGCTGTATGTCCCACATCCAAAGTGCCAAGAGAGAGCTTGCTCTCCCCGTCTTTGAGTACTGTTTTCACTGTCCCGGTTACCTCTTTGCTAACATTCTCTTCAGAGCCGCAGTGAAACCAGGAACCACGTGGAGAAGGCACCCACACTGAAAGTGCCTGGAGGGAACATTGGGGCTTCTTCTCAGTGTCTCTGACATAGGGTTTCACTGTCCCGGGAAAGTCTCTGCTAACACCGTGCAGAGCGCTGTGCCCAATGTACAGAAACGTCTTGCGGTATCTCCTACAGGGAAAGTGCCAGGAGGGAATTGTGGAGCTTGTTCTCAGTGTCTCTGAGAATTGCTCTGATTATCCCTGTGACCTCTTTGCTAAGACTCTCCAGAGAGACGTCCTCAAAACAAACACACATCTTGACATATCTCCCACATTGATCGCAGTGTCTCCAGAAACGGCATTCAAGGAGCCAGGACCTTTTCTCCCTACACTGTCCATTGAGTTGTCCTCAAAACCAATATACATCCTGCTATATCTCCCACATGGAAAGTGCCAGGGGGGAGAAGTGGGGATTATGTTTAGACTTTCTCGGAACTGCTTCAAATCAACTAGATACCTTTGTGCTGTAAATCTCCCAACAGCCAAACGCAAAAGCAGCAAACATCTCGCTGTATGTCCCACATCCAAAGTGCCAAGAGAGAGCTTGCTCTCCCTGTCTTTGAGTACTGTTTTCACTGTCCCGGTTACCTCTTTGCTAACATTCTCTTCAGAGCCGCAGTGAAACCAGGAACCACGTGGAGAAGGCACCCACACTGAAAGTGCCTGGAGGGAACATTGGGGCTTCTTCTCAGTGTCTCTGACATAGGGTTTCACTGTCCCGGGAAAGTCTCTGCTAACACCCTGCAGAGCGCTGTGCCCAATGTACAGAAACGTCTTGCGGTATCTCCTACAGGGAAAGTGCCAGGAGGGAATTGTCGAGCTTGTTCTCAGTGTCTCTGAGAATTGCTCTGATTATCTGTGTGACCTCTTTGCTAAGACTCTCCAGAGAGACGTCCTCAAAACAAACACACATCTTGACATATCTCCCACATTGATCGCAGTGTCTCCAGAAACGGCATTCAAGGAGCCAGGACCTTTTCTCCCTACACTGTCCATTGAGTTGTCCTCAAAACCAATATACATCCTGCTATATCTCCCACATGGAAAGTGCCAGGAGGGAGAAGTGGGGATTATGTTTAGACTTTCTCGGAACTGCTTCAAATCAACTAGATATCTTTGTGCTGTAAATCTCCCAACAGCCAAACGCAAAAGCAGCAAACATCTCGCTGTATGTCCCACATCCAAAGTGCCAAGAGAGAGCTTGCTCTCCCTGTCTTTGAGTACTGTTTTCACTGTCCCGGTTACCTCTTTGCTAACATTCTCTTCAGAGCCGCAGTGAAACCAGGAACCACGTGGAGAAGGCACCCACACTGAAAGTGCCTGGAGGGAACATTGGGGCTTCTTCTCAGTGTCTCTGACATAGGGTTTCACTGTCCCGGGAAAGTCTCTGCTAACACCCTGCAGAGCGCTGTGCCCAATGTACAGAAACGTCTTGCGGTATCTCCTACAGGGAAAGTGCCAGGAGGGAATTGTGGAGCTTGTTCTCAGTGTCTCTGAGAATTGCTCTGATTATCCCTGTGACCTCTTTGCTAAGACTCTCCAGAGAGCCGTCCTCAAAACAAACACACATCTTGACATATCTCCCACATTGATCGCAGTGTCTCCAGAAACGGCATTCAAGGAGCCAGGACCTTTTCTCCCTACACTGTCCATTGAGTTGTCCTCAAAACCAATATACATCCTGCTATATCTCCCACATGGAAAGTGCCAGGAGGGAGAAGTGGGGATTATGTTTAGACTTTCTCGGAACTGCTTCAAATCAACTAGATATCTTTGTGCTGTAAATCTCCCAACAGCCAAACGCAAAAGCAGCAAACATCTCGCTGTATGTCCCACATCCAAAGTGCCAAGAGAGAGCTTGCTCTCCCTGTCTTTGAGTACTGTTTTCACTGTCCCGGTTACCTCTTTGCTAACATTCTCTTCAGAGCTGCAGTGAAACGAGGAACCACGTGGAGAAGGCACCCACACTGAAAGTGCCTCGAGGGAACATTGGGGCTTCTTCTCAGTGTCTCTGACATAGGGTTTCACTGTCCCGGGAAAGTCTCTGCTAACACCCTGCAGAGCGCTGTGCCCAATATACAGAAACGTCTTGCGGTATCTCCTACAGGGAAAGTGCCAGGAGGGAATTGTGGAGCTTGTTCTCAGTGTCTCTGAGAATTGCTCTGATTATCTGTGTGACCTCTTTGCTAAGACTCTCCAGAGAGCCGTCCTCAAAACAAACACACATCTTGACATATCTCCCACATTGATCGCAGTGTCTCCAGAAACGGCATTCAAGGAGCCAGGATCTTTTCTCCCTACACTGTCCATTGAGTTGTCCTCAAAACCAATATACATCCTGCTATATCTCCCACATGGAAAGTGCCAGGGGGGAGAAGTGGGGATTATGTTTAGACTTTCTCGGAACTGCTTCAAATCAACTAGATATCTTTGTGCTGTAAATCTCCCAACAGCCAAACGCAAAAGCAGCAAACATCTCGCTGTATGTCCCACATCCAAAGTGCCAAGAGAGAGCTTGCTCTCCCTGTCTTTGAGTACGGTTTTCACTGTCCCGGTTACCTCTTTGCTAACATTCTCTTCAGAGCCGCAGTGAAACCAGGAACCACGTGGAGAAGGCACCCACACTGAAAGTGCCTGGAGGGAACATTGGGGCTTCTTCTCAGTGTCTCTGACATAGGGTTTCACTGTCCCGGGAAAGTCTCTGCTAACACCGTGCAGAGCGCTGTGCCCAATATACAGAAACGTCTTGCGGTATCTCCTACAGGGAAAGTGCCAGGAGGGAATTGTGGAGCTTGTTCTCAGTGTCTCTGAGAATTGCTCTGATTATCCCTGTGACCTCTTTGCTAAGACTCTCCAGAGAGCCGTCCTCAAAACAAACACACATCTTGACATATCTCCCACATTGATCACAGTGTCTCCAGAAACGGCATTCAAGGAGCCAGGACCTTTTCTCCCTACACTGTCCATTGAGTTGTCCTCAAAACCAATATACATCCTGCTATATCTCCCACATGGAAAGTGCCAGGAGGGAGAAGTGGGGATTATGTTTAGACTTTCTCGGAACTGCTTCAAATCAACTAGATATCTTTGTGCTGTAAATCTCCCAACAGCCAAACGCAAAAGCAGCAAACATCTCGCTGTATGTCCCACATCCAAAGTGCCAAGAGAGAGCTTGCTCTCCCTGTCTTTGAGTACTGTTTTCACTGTCCCGGTTACCTCTTTGCTAACATTCTCTTCAGAGCTGCAGTGAAACCAGGAACCACGTGGAGAAGGCACCCACACTGAAAGTGCCTGGAGGGAACATTGGGGCTTCTTCTCAGTGTCTCTGACATAGGGTTTCACTGTCCCGGGAAAGTCTCTGCTAACACCGTGCAGAGCGCTGTGCCCAATGTACAGAAACGTCTTGCGGTATCTCCTACAGGGAAAGTGCCAGGAGGGAATTGTGGAGCTTGTTCTCAGTGTCTCTGAGAATTGCTCTGATTATCTGTGTGACCTCTTTGCTAAGACTCTCCAGAGAGACATCCTCAAAACAAACACACATCTTGACATATCTCCCACATTGATCGCAGTGTCTCCAGAAACGGCATTCAAGGAGCCAGGACCTTTTCTCCCTACACTGTCCATTGAGTTGTCCTCAAAACCAATATACATCCTGCTATATCTCCAACATGGAAAGTGCCAGGAGGGAGAGGTGGGGATTATGTTTAGACTTTCTCGGAACTGCTTCAAATCAACTAGATACCTTTGTGCTGTAAATCTCCCAACAGCCAAATGCAAAAGCAGCAAACATCTCGCTGTATGTCCCACATCCAAAGTGCCAAGAGAGAGCTTGCTCTCCCTGTCTTTGAGTACTGTTTTCACTGTCCCGGTTACCTCTTTGCTAACATTCTCTTCAGAGCTGCAGTGAAACCAGGAACCACGTGGAGAAGGCACCCACACTGAAAGTGCCTGGAGGGAACATTGGGGCTTCTTCTCAGTGTCTCTGACATAGGGTTTCACTGTCCCGGGAAAGTCTCTGCTAACACCGTGCAGAGCGCTGTGCCCAATATACAGAAACGTCTTGCGTATCTCCTACAGGGAAAGTGCCAGGAGGGAATTGTGGAGCTTGTTCTCAGTGTCTCTGAGAATTGCTCTGATTATCTGTGTGACCTCTTTGCTAAGACTCTCCAGAGAGACGTCCTCAAAACAAACACACATCTTGACATATCTCCCACATTGATCGCAGTGTCTCCAGAAACGGCATTCAAGGAGCCAGGACCTTTTCTCCCTACACTGTCCATTGAGTTGTCCTCAAAACCAATATACATCCTGCTATATCTCCCACATGGAAAGTGCCAGGAGGGAGAAGTGGGGATTATGTTTAGACTTTCTCGGAACTGCTTCAAATCAACTAGATACCTTTGTGCTGTAAATCTCCCAACAGCCAAACGCAAAAGCAGCAAACATCTCGCTGTATGTCCCACATCCAAAGTGCCAAGAGAGAGCTTGCTCTCCCTGTCTTTGAGTACTGTTTTCACTGTCCCGGTTACCTCTTTGCTAACATTCTCTTCAGAGCCGCAGTGAAACCAGGAACCACGTGGAGAAGGCACCCACACTGAAAGTGCCTGGAGGGAACATTGGGGCTTCTTCTCAGTGTCTCTGACATAGGGTTTCACTGTCCCGGGAAAGTCTCTGCTAACACCGTGCAGAGCGCTGTGCCCAATGTACAGAAACGTCTTGCGGTATCTCCTACAGGGAAAGTGCCAGGAGGGAATTGTGGAGCTTGTTCTCAGTGTCTCTGAGAATTGCTCTGATTATCCCTGTGACCTCTTTGCTAAGACTCTCCAGAGAGACGTCCTCAAAACAAACACACATCTTGACATATCTCCCACATTGATCGCAGTGTCTCCAGAAACGGCATTCAAGGAGCCAGGACCTTTTCTCCCTACACTGTCCATTGAGTTGTCCTCAAAACCAATATACATCCTGCTATATCTCCCACATGGAAAGTGCCAGGAGGGAGAAGTGGGGATTATGTTTAGACTTTCTCGGAACTGCTTCAAATCAACTAGATACCTTTGTGCTGTAAATCTCCCAACAGCCAAACGCAAAAGCAGCAAACATCTCGCTGTATGTCCCACATCCAAAGTGCCAAGAGAGAGCTTGCTCTCCCTGTCTTTGAGTACTGTTTTCACTGTCCCGGTTACCTCTTTGCTAACATTCTCTTCAGAGCTGCAGTGAAACCAGGAACCACGTGGAGAAGGCACCCACACTGAAAGTGCCTGGAGGGAACATTGGGGCTTCTTCTCAGTGTCTCTGACATAGGGTTTCACTGTCCCGGGAAAGTCTCTGCTAACACCGTGCAGAGCGCTGTGCCCAATATACAGAAACGTCTTGCGTATCTCCTACAGGGAAAGTGCCAGGAGGGAATTGTGGAGCTTGTTCTCAGTGTCTCTGAGAATTGCTCTGATTATCTGTGTGACCTCTTTGCTAAGACTCTCCAGAGAGACGTCCTCAAAACAAACACACATCTTGACATATCTCCCACATTGATCGCAGTGTCTCCAGAAACGGCATTCAAGGAGCCAGGACCTTTTCTCCCTACACTGTCCATTGAGTTGTCCTCAAAACCAATATACATCCTGCTATATCTCCCACATGGAAAGTGCCAGGAGGGAGAAGTGGGGATTATGTTTAGACTTTCTCGGAACTGCTTCAAATCAACTAGATATCTTTGTGCTGTAAATCTCCCAACAGCCAAACGCAAAAGCAGCAAACATCTCGCTGTATGTCCCACATCCAAAGTGCCAAGAGAGAGCTTGCTCTCCCTGTCTTTGAGTACTGTTTTCACTGTCCCGGTTACCTCTTTGCTAACATTCTCTTCAGAGCCGCAGTGAAACCAGGAACCACGTGGAGAAGGCACCCACACTGAAAGTGCCTGGAGGGAACATTGGGGCTTCTTCTCAGTGTCTCTGACATAGGGTTTCACTGTCCCGGGAAAGTCTCTGCTAACACCCTGCAGAGCGCTGTGCCCAATGTACAGAAACGTCTTGCGGTATCTCCTACAGGGAAAGTGCCAGGAGGGAATTGTCGAGCTTGTTCTCAGTGTCTCTGAGAATTGCTCTGATTATCCCTGTGACCTCTTTGCTAAGACTCTCCAGAGAGCCGTCCTCAAAACAAACACACATCTTGACATATCTCCCACATTGATCGCAGTGTCTCCAGAAACGGCATTCAAGGAGCCAGGACCTTTTCTCCCTACACTGTCCATTGAGTTGTCCTCAAAACCAATATACATCCTGCTATATCTCCCACATGGAAAGTGCCAGGAGGGAGAAGTGGGGATTATGTTTAGACTTTCTCGGAACTGCTTCAAATCAACTAGATATCTTTGTGCTGTAAATCTCCCAACAGCCAAACGCAAAAGCAGCAAACATCTCGCTGTATGTCCCACATCCAAAGTGCCAAGAGAGAGCTTGCTCTCCCTGTCTTTGAGTACTGTTTTCACTGTCCCGGTTACCTCTTTGCTAACATTCTCTTCAGAGCCGCAGTGAAACCAGGAACCACGTGGAGAAGGCACCCACACTGAAAGTGCCTGGAGGGAACATTGGGGCTTCTTCTCAGTGTCTCTGACATAGGGTTTCACTGTCCCGGGAAAGTCTCTGCTAACACCGTGCAGAGCGCTGTGCCCAATATACAGAAACGTCTTGCGGTATCTCCTACAGGGAAAGTGCCAGGAGGGAATTGTGGAGCTTGTTCTCAGTGTCTCTGAGAATTGCTCTGATTATCTGTGTGACCTCTTTGCTAAGACTCTCCAGAGAGACGTCCTCAAAACAAACACACATCTTGACATATCTCCCACATTGATCGCAGTGTCTCCAGAAACGGCATTCAAGGAGCCAGGACCTTTTCTCCCTACACTGTCCATTGAGTTGTCCTCAAAACCAATATACATCCTGCTATATCTCCCACATGGAAAGTGCCAGGAGGGAGAAGTGGGGATTATGTTTAGACTTTCTCGGAACTGCTTCAAATCAACTAGATATCTTTGTGCTGTAAATCTCCCAACAGCCAAACGCAAAAGCAGCAAACATCTCGCTGTATGTCCCACATCCAAAGTGCCAAGAGAGAGCTTGCTCTCCCTGTCTTTGAGTACTGTTTTCACTGTCCCGGTTACCTCTTTGCTAACATTCTCTTCAGAGCTGCAGTGAAACCAGGAACCACGTGGAGAAGGCACCCACACTGAAAGTGCCTGGAGGGAACATTGGGGCTTCTTCTCAGTGTCTCTGACATAGGGTTTCACTGTCCCGGGAAAGTCTCTGCTAACACCGTGCAGAGCGCTGTGCCCAATGTACAGAAACGTCTTGCGGTATCTCCTACAGGGAAAGTGCCAGGAGGGAATTGTGGAGCTTGTTCTCAGTGTCTCTGAGAATTGCTCTGATTATCTGTGTGACCTCTTTGCTAAGACTCTCCAGAGAGACATCCTCAAAACAAACACACATCTTGACATATCTCCCACATTGATCGCAGTGTCTCCAGAAACGGCATTCAAGGAGCCAGGACCTTTTCTCCCTACACTGTCCATTGAGTTGTCCTCAAAACCAATATACATCCTGCTATATCTCCAACATGGAAAGTGCCAGGAGGGAGAGGTGGGGATTATGTTTAGACTTTCTCGGAACTGCTTCAAATCAACTAGATACCTTTGTGCTGTAAATCTCCCAACAGCCAAATGCAAAAGCAGCAAACATCTCGCTGTATGTCCCACATCCAAAGTGCCAAGAGAGAGCTTGCTCTCCCTGTCTTTGAGTACTGTTTTCACTGTCCCGGTTACCTCTTTGCTAACATTCTCTTCAGAGCTGCAGTGAAACCAGGAACCACGTGGAGAAGGCACCCACACTGAAAGTGCCTGGAGGGAACATTGGGGCTTCTTCTCAGTGTCTCTGACATAGGGTTTCACTGTCCCGGGAAAGTCTCTGCTAACACCGTGCAGAGCGCTGTGCCCAATATACAGAAACGTCTTGCGTATCTCCTACAGGGAAAGTGCCAGGAGGGAATTGTGGAGCTTGTTCTCAGTGTCTCTGAGAATTGCTCTGATTATCTGTGTGACCTCTTTGCTAAGACTCTCCAGAGAGACGTCCTCAAAACAAACACACATCTTGACATATCTCCCACATTGATCGCAGTGTCTCCAGAAACGGCATTCAAGGAGCCAGGACCTTTTCTCCCTACACTGTCCATTGAGTTGTCCTCAAAACCAATATACATCCTGCTATATCTCCCACATGGAAAGTGCCAGGAGGGAGAAGTGGGGATTATGTTTAGACTTTCTCGGAACTGCTTCAAATCAACTAGATACCTTTGTGCTGTAAATCTCCCAACAGCCAAACGCAAAAGCAGCAAACATCTCGCTGTATGTCCCACATCCAAAGTGCCAAGAGAGAGCTTGCTCTCCCTGTCTTTGAGTACTGTTTTCACTGTCCCGGTTACCTCTTTGCTAACATTCTCTTCAGAGCTGCAGTGAAACCAGGAACCACGTGGAGAAGGCACCCACACTGAAAGTGCCTGGAGGGAACATTGGGGCTTCTTCTCAGTGTCTCTGACATAGGGTTTCACTGTCCCGGGAAAGTCTCTGCTAACACCGTGCAGAGCGCTGTGCCCAATGTACAGAAACGTCTTGCGGTATCTCCTACAGGGAAAGTGCCAGGAGGGAATTGTGGAGCTTGTTCTCAGTGTCTCTGAGAATTGCTCTGATTATCCCTGTGACCTCTTTGCTAAGACTCTCCAGAGAGACGTCCTCAAAACAAACACACATCTTGACATATCTCCCACATTGATCGCAGTGTCTCCAGAAACGGCATTCAAGGAGCCAGGACCTTTTCTCCCTACACTGTCCATTGAGTTGTCCTCAAAACCAATATACATCCTGCTATATCTCCCACATGGAAAGTGCCAGGAGGGAGAAGTGGGGATTATGTTTAGACTTTCTCGGAACTGCTTCAAATCAACTAGATACCTTTGTGCTGTAAATCTCCCAACAGCCAAACGCAAAAGCAGCAAACATCTCGCTGTATGTCCCACATCCAAAGTGCCAAGAGAGAGCTTGCTCTCCCTGTCTTTGAGTACTGTTTTCACTGTCCCGGTTACCTCTTTGCTAACATTCTCTTCAGAGCTGCAGTGAAACCAGGAACCACGTGGAGAAGGCACCCACACTGAAAGTGCCTGGAGGGAACATTGGGGCTTCTTCTCAGTGTCTCTGACATAGGGTTTCACTGTCCCGGGAAAGTCTCTGCTAACACCGTGCAGAGCGCTGTGCCCAATATACAGAAACGTCTTGCGTATCTCCTACAGGGAAAGTGCCAGGAGGGAATTGTGGAGCTTGTTCTCAGTGTCTCTGAGAATTGCTCTGATTATCTGTGTGACCTCTTTGCTAAGACTCTCCAGAGAGACGTCCTCAAAACAAACACACATCTTGACATATCTCCCACATTGATCGCAGTGTCTCCAGAAACGGCATTCAAGGAGCCAGGACCTTTTCTCCCTACACTGTCCATTGAGTTGTCCTCAAAACCAATATACATCCTGCTATATCTCCCACATGGAAAGTGCCAGGAGGGAGAAGTGGGGATTATGTTTAGACGTTCTCGGAACTGCTTCAAATCAACTAGATACCTTTGTGCTGTAAATCTCCCAACAGCCAAACGCAAAAGCAGCAAACATCTCGCTGTATGTCCCACATCCAAAGTGCCAAGAGAGAGCTTGCTCTCCCTGTCTTTGAGTACTGTTTTCACTGTCCCGGTTACCTCTTTGCTAACATTCTCTTCAGAGCTGCAGTGAAACCAGGAACCACGTGGAGAAGGCACCCACACTGAAAGTGCCTGGAGGGAACATTGGGGCTTCTTCTCAGTGTCTCTGACATAGGGTTTCACTGTCCCGGGAAAGTCTCTGCTAACACCGTGCAGAGCGCTGTGCCCAATATACAGAAACGTCTTGCGTATCTCCTACAGGGAAAGTGCCAGGAGGGAATTGTGGAGCTTGTTCTCAGTGTCTCTGAGAATTGCTCTGATTATCTGTGTGACCTCTTTGCTAAGACTCTCCAGAGAGACGTCCTCAAAACAAACACACATCTTGACATATCTCCCACATTGATCGCAGTGTCTCCAGAAACGGCATTCAAGGAGCCAGGACCTTTTCTCCCTACACTGTCCATTGAGTTGTCCTCAAAACCAATATACATCCTGCTATATCTCCCACATGGAAAGTGCCAGGAGGGAGAAGTGGGGATTATGTTTAGACTTTCTCGGAACTGCTTCAAATCAACTAGATATCTTTGTGCTGTAAATCTCCCAACAGCCAAACGCAAAAGCAGCAAACATCTCGCTGTATGTCCCACATCCAAAGTGCCAAGAGAGAGCTTGCTCTCCCTGTCTTTGAGTACTGTTTTCACTGTCCCGGTTACCTCTTTGCTAACATTCTCTTCAGAGCCGCAGTGAAACCAGGAACCACGTGGAGAAGGCACCCACACTGAAAGTGCCTGGAGGGAACATTGGGGCTTCTTCTCAGTGTCTCTGACATAGGGTTTCACTGTCCCGGGAAAGTCTCTGCTAACACCCTGCAGAGCGCTGTGCCCAATGTACAGAAACGTCTTGCGGTATCTCCTACAGGGAAAGTGCCAGGAGGGAATTGTCGAGCTTGTTCTCAGTGTCTCTGAGAATTGCTCTGATTATCCCTGTGACCTCTTTGCTAAGACTCTCCAGAGAGCCGTCCTCAAAACAAACACACATCTTGACATATCTCCCACATTGATCGCAGTGTCTCCAGAAACGGCATTCAAGGAGCCAGGACCTTTTCTCCCTACACTGTCCATTGAGTTGTCCTCAAAACCAATATACATCCTGCTATATCTCCCACATGGAAAGTGCCAGGAGGGAGAAGTGGGGATTATGTTTAGACTTTCTCGGAACTGCTTCAAATCAACTAGATATCTTTGTGCTGTAAATCTCCCAACAGCCAAACGCAAAAGCAGCAAACATCTCGCTGTATGTCCCACATCCAAAGTGCCAAGAGAGAGCTTGCTCTCCCTGTCTTTGAGTACTGTTTTCACTGTCCCGGTTACCTCTTTGCTAACATTCTCTTCAGAGCCGCAGTGAAACCAGGAACCACGTGGAGAAGGCACCCACACTGAAAGTGCCTGGAGGGAACATTGGGGCTTCTTCTCAGTGTCTCTGACATAGGGTTTCACTGTCCCGGGAAAGTCTCTGCTAACACCGTGCAGAGCGCTGTGCCCAATATACAGAAACGTCTTGCGGTATCTCCTACAGGGAAAGTGCCAGGAGGGAATTGTGGAGCTTGTTCTCAGTGTCTCTGAGAATTGCTCTGATTATCTGTGTGACCTCTTTGCTAAGACTCTCCAGAGAGACGTCCTCAAAACAAACACACATCTTGACATATCTCCCACATTGATCGCAGTGTCTCCAGAAACGGCATTCAAGGAGCCAGGACCTTTTCTCCCTACACTGTCCATTGAGTTGTCCTCAAAACCAATATACATCCTGCTATATCTCCCACATGGAAAGTGCCAGGAGGGAGAAGTGGGGATTATGTTTAGACTTTCTCGGAACTGCTTCAAATCAACTAGATATCTTTGTGCTGTAAATCTCCCAACAGCCAAACGCAAAAGCAGCAAACATCTCGCTGTATGTCCCACATCCAAAGTGCCAAGAGAGAGCTTGCTCTCCCTGTCTTTGAGTACTGTTTTCACTGTCCCGGTTACCTCTTTGCTAACATTCTCTTCAGAGCCGCAGTGAAACCAGGAACCACGTGGAGAAGGCACCCACACTGAAAGTGCCTGGAGGGAACATTGGGGCTTCTTCTCAGTGTCTCTGACATAGGGTTTCACTGTCCCGGGAAAGTCTCTGCTAACACCCTGCAGAGCGCTGTGCCCAATATACAGAAACGTCTTGCGGTATCTCCTACAGGGAAAGTGCCAGGAGGGAATTGTGGAGCTTGTTCTCAGTGTCTCTGAGAATTGCTCTGATTATCTGTGTGACCTCTTTGCTAAGACTCTCCAGAGAGACGTCCTCAAAACAAACACACATCTTGACATATCTCCCACATTGATCGCAGTGTCTCCAGAAACGGCATTCAAGGAGCCAGGACCTTTTCTCCCTACACTGTCCATTGAGTTGTCCTCAAAACCAATATACATCCTGCTATATCTCCCACATGGAAAGTGCCAGGAGGGAGAAGTGGGGATTATGTTTAGACTTTCTCGGAACTGCTTCAAATCAACTAGATATCTTTGTGCTGTAAATCTCCCAACAGCCAAACGCAAAAGCAGCAAACATCTCGCTGTATGTCCCACATCCAAAGTGCCAAGAGAGAGCTTGCTCTCCCTGTCTTTGAGTACTGTTTTCACTGTCCCGGTTACCTCTTTGCTAACATTCTCTTCAGAGCCGCAGTGAAACCAGGAACCACGTGGAGAAGGCACCCACACTGAAAGTGCCTGGAGGGAACATTGGGGCTTCTTCTCAGTGTCTCTGACATAGGGTTTCACTGTCCCGGGAAAGTCTCTGCTAACACCCTGCAGAGCGCTGTGCCCAATATACAGAAACGTCTTGCGGTATCTCCTACAGGGAAAGTGCCAGGAGGGAATTGTGGAGCTTGTTCTCAGTGTCTCTGAGAATTGCTCTGATTATCCCTGTGACCTCTTTGCTAAGACTCTCCAGAGAGACGTCCTCAAAACAAACACACATCTTGACATATCTCCCACATTGATCGCAGTGTCTCCAGAAACGGCATTCAAGGAGCCAGGACCTTTTCTCCCTACACTGTCCATTGAGTTGTCCTCAAAACCAATATACATCCTGCTATATCTCCCACATGGAAAGTGCCAGGAGGGAGAAGTGGGGATTATGTTTAGACTTTCTCGGAACTGCTTCAAATCAACTAGATACCTTTGTGCTGTAAATCTCCCAACAGCCAAACGCAAAAGCAGCAAACATCTCGCTGTATGTCCCACATCCAAAGTGCCAAGAGAGAGCTTGCTCTCCCTGTCTTTGAGTACTGTTTTCACTGTCCCGGTTACCTCTTTGCTAACATTCTCTTCAGAGCTGCAGTGAAACCAGGAACCACGTGGAGAAGGCACCCACACTGAAAGTGCCTGGAGGGAACATTGGGGCTTCTTCTCAGTGTCTCTGACATAGGGTTTCACTGTCCCGGGAAAGTCTCTGCTAACACCGTGCAGAGCGCTGTGCCCAATGTACAGAAACGTCTTGCGGTATCTCCTACAGGGAAAGTGCCAGGAGGGAATTGTGGAGCTTGTTCTCAGTGTCTCTGAGAATTGCTCTGATTATCTGTGTGACCTCTTTGCTAAGACTCTCCAGAGAGCCGTCCTCAAAACCAACACACATCTTGACATATCTCCCACATTGATCGCAGTGTCTCCAGAAACGGCATTCAAGGAGCCAGGACCTTTTCTCCCTACACTGTCCATTGAGTTGTCCTCAAAACCAATATACATCCTGCTATATCTCCCACATGGAAAGTGCCAGGAGGGAGAAGTGGGGATTATGTTTAGACTTTCTCGGAACTGCTTCAAATCAACTAGATATCTTTGTGCTGTAAATCTCCCAACAGCCAAACGCAAAAGCAGCAAACATCTCGCTGTATGTCCCACATCCAAAGTGCCAAGAGAGAGCTTGCTCTCCCTGTCTTTGAGTACTGTTTTCACTGTCCCGGTTACCTCTTTGCTAACATTCTCTTCAGAGCCGCAGTGAAACCAGGAACCACGTGGAGAAGGCACCCACACTGAAAGTGCCTGGAGGGAACATTGGGGCTTCTTCTCAGTGTCTCTGACATAGGGTTTCACTGTCCCGGGAAAGTCTCTGCTAACACCGTGCAGAGCGCTGTGCCCAATGTACAGAAACGTCTTGCGGTATCTCCTACAGGGAAAGTGCCAGGAGGGAATTGTGGAGCTTGTTCTCAGTGTCTCTGAGAATTGCTCTGATTATCCCTGTGACCTCTTTGCTAAGACTCTCCAGAGAGCCGTCCTCAAAACAAACACACATCTTGACATATCTCCCACATTGATCGCAGTGTCTCCAGAAACGGCATTCAAGGAGCCAGGACCTTTTCTCCCTACACTGTCCATTGAGTTGTCCTCAAAACCAATATACATCCTGCTATATCTCCCACATGGAAAGTGCCAGGAGGGAGAAGTGGGGATTATGTTTAGACTTTCTCGGAACTGCTTCAAATCAACTAGATATCTTTGTGCTGTAAATCTCCCAACAGCCAAACGCAAAAGCAGCAAACATCTCGCTGTATGTCCCACATCCAAAGTGCCAAGAGAGAGCTTGCTCTCCCTGTCTTTGAGTACTGTTTTCACTGTCCCGGTTACCTCTTTGCTAACATTCTCTTCAGAGCCGCAGTGAAACCAGGAACCACGTGGAGAAGGCACCCACACTGAAAGTGCCTGGAGGGAACATTGGGGCTTCTTCTCAGTGTCTCTGACATAGGGTTTCACTGTCCCGGGAAAGTCTCTGCTAACACCGTGCAGAGCGCTGTGCCCAATATACAGAAACGTCTTGCGGTATCTCCTACAGGGAAAGTGCCAGGAGGGAATTGTGGAGCTTGTTCTCAGTGTCTCTGAGAATTGCTCTGATTATCTGTGTGACCTCTTTGCTAAGACTCTCCAGAGAGACGTCCTCAAAACAAACACACATCTTGACATATCTCCCACATTGATCGCAGTGTCTCCAGAAACGGCATTCAAGGAGCCAGGACCTTTTCTCCCTACACTGTCCATTGAGTTGTCCTCAAAACCGATATACATCCTGCTATATCTCCCACATGGAAAGTGCCAGGAGGGAGAAGTGGGGATTATGTTTAGACTTTCTCGGAACTGCTTCAAATCAACTAGATACCTTTGTGCTGTAAATCTCCCAACAGCCAAACGCAAAAGCAGCAAACATCTCGCTGTATGTCCCACATCCAAAGTGCCAAGAGAGAGCTTGCTCTCCCTGTCTTTGAGTACTGTTTTCACTGTCCCGGTTACCTCTTTGCTAACATTCTCTTCAGAGCCGCAGTGAAACCAGGAACCACGTGGAGAAGGCACCCACACTGAAAGTGCCTGGAGGGAACATTGGGGCTTCTTCTCAGTGTCTCTGACATAGGGTTTCACTGTCCCGGGAAAGTCTCTGCTAACACCCTGCAGAGCGCTGTGCCCAATATACAGAAACGTCTTGCGGTATCTCCTACAGGGAAAGTGCCAGGAGGGAATTGTGGAGCTTGTTCTCAGTGTCTCTGAGAATTGCTCTGGTTATCTGTGTGACCTCTTTGCTAAGACTCTCCAGAGAGACGTCCTCAAAACAAACACACATCTTGACATATCTCCCACATTGATCGCAGTGTCTCCAGAAACGGCATTCAAGGAGCCAGGACCTTTTCTCCCTACACTGTCCATTGAGTTGTCCTCAAAACCAATATACATCCTGCTATATCTCCCACATGGAAAGTGCCAGGAGGGAGAAGTGGGGATTATGTTTAGACTTTCTCGGAACTGCTTCAAATCAACTAGATATCTTTGTGCTGTAAATCTCCCAACAGCCAAACGCAAAAGCAGCAAACATCTCGCTGTATGTCCCACATCCAAAGTGCCAAGAGAGAGCTTGCTCTCCCTGTCTTTGAGTACTGTTTTCACTGTCCCGGTTACCTCTTTGCTAACATTCTCTTCAGAGCTGCAGTGAAACCAGGAACCACGTGGAGAAGGCACCCACACTGAAAGTGCCTGGAGGGAACATTGGGGCTTCTTCTCAGTGTCTCTGACATAGGGTTTCACTGTCCCGGGAAAGTCTCTGCTAACACCGTGCAGAGCGCTGTGCCCAATGTACAGAAACGTCTTGCGGTATCTCCTACAGGGAAAGTGCCAGGAGGGAATTGTGGAGCTTGTTCTCAGTGTCTCTGAGAATTGCTCTGATTATCTGTGTGACCTCTTTGCTAAGACTCTCCAGAGAGACGTCCTCAAAACCAACACACATCTTGACATATCTCCCACATTGATCGCAGTGTCTCCAGAAACGGCATTCAAGGAGCCAGGACCTTTTCTCCCTACACTGTCCATTGAGTTGTCCTCAAAACCAATATACATCCTGCTATATCTCCCACATGGAAAGTGCCAGGAGGGAGAAGTGGGGATTATGTTTAGACTTTCTCGGAACTGCTTCAAATCAACTAGATATCTTTGTGCTGTAAATCTCCCAACAGCCAAACGCAAAAGCAGCAAACATCTCGCTGTATGTCCCACATCCAAAGTGCCAAGAGAGAGCTTGCTCTCCCTGTCTTTGAGTACTGTTTTCACTGTCCCGGTTACCTCTTTGCTAACATTCTCTTCAGAGCTGCAGTGAAACCAGGAACCACGTGGAGAAGGCACCCACACTGAAAGTGCCTGGAGGGAACATTGGGGCTTCTTCTCAGTGTCTCTGACATAGGGTTTCACTGTCCCGGGAAAGTCTCTGCTAACACCCTGCAGAGCGCTGTGCCCAATATACAGAAACATCTTGCGGTATCTCCTACAGGGAAAGTGCCAGGAGGGAATTGTGGAGCTTGTTCTCAGTGTCTCTGAGAATTGCTCTGATTATCTCTGTGACCTCTTTGCTAAGACTCTCCAGAGAGCCGTCCTCAAAACCAACACACATCTTGACATATCTCCCACATTGATCGCAGTGTCTCCAGAAACGGCATTCAAGGAGCCAGGACCTTTTCTCCCTACACTGTCCATTGAGTTGTCCTCAAAACCAATATACATCCTGCTATATCTCCCACATGGAAAGTGCCAGGAGGGAGAAGTGGGGATTATGTTTAGACTTTCTCGGAACTGCTTCAAATCAACTAGATATCTTTGTGCTGTAAATCTCCCAACAGCCAAACGCAAAAGCAGCAAACATCTCGCTGTATGTCCCACATCCAAAGTGCCAAGAGAGAGCTTGCTCTCCCTGTCTTTGAGTACTGTTTTCACTGTCCCGGTTACCTCTTTGCTAACATTCTCTTCAGAGCCGCAGTGAAACCAGGAACCACGTGGAGAAGGCACCCACACTGAAAGTGCCTCGAGGGAACATTGGGGCTTCTTCTCAGTGTCTCTGACATAGGGTTTCACTGTCCCGGGAAAGTCTCTGCTAACACCGTGCAGAGCGCTGTGCCCAATATACAGAAACGTCTTGCGGTATCTCCTACAGGGAAAGTGCCAGGAGGGAATTGTGGAGCTTGTTCTCAGTGTCTCTGAGAATTGCTCTGATTATCTCTGTGACCTCTTTGCTAAGACTCTCCAGAGAGCCGTCCTCAAAACAAACACACATCTTGACATATCTCCCACATTGATCGCAGTGTCTCCAGAAACGGCATTCAAGGAGCCAGGATCTTTTCTCCCTACACTGTCCATTGAGTTGTCCTCAAAACCAATATACATCCTGCTATATCTCCCACATGGAAAGTGCCAGGAGGGAGAAGTGGGGATTATGTTTAGACTTTCTCGGAACTGCTTCAAATCAACTAGATACCTTTGTGCTGTAAATCTCCCAACAGCCAAACGCAAAAGCAGCAAACATCTCGCTGTATGTCCCACATCCAAAGTGCCAAGAGAGAGCTTGCTCTCCCTGTCTTTGAGTACTGTTTTCACTGTCCCGGTTACCTCTTTGCTAACATTCTCTTCAGAGCCGCAGTGAAACCAGGAACCACGTGGAGAAGGCACCCACACTGAAAGTGCCTGGAGGGAACATTGGGGCTTCTTCTCAGTGTCTCTGACATAGGGTTTCACTGTCCCGGGAAAGTCTCTGCTAACACCGTGCAGAGCGCTGTGCCCAATGTACAGAAACGTCTTGCGGTATCTCCTACAGGGAAAGTGCCAGGAGGGAATTGTGGAGCTTGTTCTCAGTGTCTCTGAGAATTGCTCTGATTATCTGTGTGACCTCTTTGCTAAGACTCTCCAGAGAGACGTCCTCAAAACAAACACACATCTTGACATATCTCCCACATTGATCGCAGTGTCTCCAGAAACGGCATTCAAGGAGCCAGGACCTTTTCTCCCTACACTGTCCATTGAGTTGTCCTCAAAACCGATATACATCCTGCTATATCTCCCACATGGAAAGTGCCAGGAGGGAGAAGTGGGGATTATGTTTAGACTTTCTCGGAACTGCTTCAAATCAACTAGATATCTTTGTGCTGTAAATCTCCCAACAGCCAAACGCAAAAGCAGCAAACATCTCGCTGTATGTCCCACATCCAAAGTGCCAAGAGAGAGCTTGCTCTCCCTGTCTTTGAGTACTGTTTTCACTGTCCCGGTTACCTCTTTGCTAACATTCTCTTCAGAGCCGCAGTGAAACCAGGAACCACGTGGAGAAGGCACCCACACTGAAAGTGCCTGGAGGGAACATTGGGGCTTCTTCTCAGTGTCTCTGACATAGGGTTTCACTGTCCCGGGAAAGTCTCTGCTAACACCCTGCAGAGCGCTGTGCCCAATATACAGAAACGTCTTGCGGTATCTCCTACAGGGAAAGTGCCAGGAGGGAATTGTGGAGCTTGTTCTCAGTGTCTCTGAGAATTGCTCTGATTATCTGTGTGACCTCTTTGCTAAGACTCTCCAGAGAGACGTCCTCAAAACAAACACACATCTTGACATATCTCCCACATTGATCGCAGTGTCTCCAGAAACGGCATTCAAGGAGCCAGGACCTTTTCTCCCTACACTGTCCATTGAGTTGTCCTCAAAACCAATATACATCCTGCTATATCTCCCACATGGAAAGTGCCAGGAGGGAGAAGTGGGGATTATGTTTAGACTTTCTCGGAACTGCTTCAAATCAACTAGATATCTTTGTGCTGTAAATCTCCCAACAGCCAAACGCAAAAGCAGCAAACATCTCGCTGTATGTCCCACATCCAAAGTGCCAAGAGAGAGCTTGCTCTCCCTGTCTTTGAGTACTGTTTTCACTGTCCCGGTTACCTCTTTGCTAACATTCTCTTCAGAGCCGCAGTGAAACCAGGAACCACGTGGAGAAGGCACCCACACTGAAAGTGCCTGGAGGGAACATTGGGGCTTCTTCTCAGTGTCTCTGACATAGGGTTTCACTGTCCCGGGAAAGTCTCTGCTAACACCCTGCAGAGCGCTGTGCCCAATATACAGAAACGTCTTGCGGTATCTCCTACAGGGAAAGTGCCAGGAGGGAATTGTGGAGCTTGTTCTCAGTGTCTCTGAGAATTGCTCTGATTATCCCTGTGACCTCTTTGCTAAGACTCTCCAGAGAGACGTCCTCAAAACAAACACACATCTTGACATATCTCCCACATTGATCGCAGTGTCTCCAGAAACGGCATTCAAGGAGCCAGGACCTTTTCTCCCTACACTGTCCATTGAGTTGTCCTCAAAACCAATATACATCCTGCTATATCTCCCACATGGAAAGTGCCAGGAGGGAGAAGTGGGGATTATGTTTAGACTTTCTCGGAACTGCTTCAAATCAACTAGATACCTTTGTGCTGTAAATCTCCCAACAGCCAAACGCAAAAGCAGCAAACATCTCGCTGTATGTCCCACATCCAAAGTGCCAAGAGAGAGCTTGCTCTCCCTGTCTTTGAGTACTGTTTTCACTGTCCCGGTTACCTCTTTGCTAACATTCTCTTCAGAGCTGCAGTGAAACCAGGAACCACGTGGAGAAGGCACCCACACTGAAAGTGCCTGGAGGGAACATTGGGGCTTCTTCTCAGTGTCTCTGACATAGGGTTTCACTGTCCCGGGAAAGTCTCTGCTAACACCGTGCAGAGCGCTGTGCCCAATGTACAGAAACGTCTTGCGGTATCTCCTACAGGGAAAGTGCCAGGAGGGAATTGTGGAGCTTGTTCTCAGTGTCTCTGAGAATTGCTCTGATTATCTGTGTGACCTCTTTGCTAAGACTCTCCAGAGAGCCGTCCTCAAAACCAACACACATCTTGACATATCTCCCACATTGATCGCAGTGTCTCCAGAAACGGCATTCAAGGAGCCAGGACCTTTTCTCCCTACACTGTCCATTGAGTTGTCCTCAAAACCAATATACATCCTGCTATATCTCCCACATGGAAAGTGCCAGGAGGGAGAAGTGGGGATTATGTTTAGACTTTCTCGGAACTGCTTCAAATCAACTAGATATCTTTGTGCTGTAAATCTCCCAACAGCCAAACGCAAAAGCAGCAAACATCTCGCTGTATGTCCCACATCCAAAGTGCCAAGAGAGAGCTTGCTCTCCCTGTCTTTGAGTACTGTTTTCACTGTCCCGGTTACCTCTTTGCTAACATTCTCTTCAGAGCCGCAGTGAAACCAGGAACCACGTGGAGAAGGCACCCACACTGAAAGTGCCTGGAGGGAACATTGGGGCTTCTTCTCAGTGTCTCTGACATAGGGTTTCACTGTCCCGGGAAAGTCTCTGCTAACACCGTGCAGAGCGCTGTGCCCAATGTACAGAAACGTCTTGCGGTATCTCCTACAGGGAAAGTGCCAGGAGGGAATTGTGGAGCTTGTTCTCAGTGTCTCTGAGAATTGCTCTGATTATCCCTGTGACCTCTTTGCTAAGACTCTCCAGAGAGCCGTCCTCAAAACAAACACACATCTTGACATATCTCCCACATTGATCGCAGTGTCTCCAGAAACGGCATTCAAGGAGCCAGGACCTTTTCTCCCTACACTGTCCATTGAGTTGTCCTCAAAACCAATATACATCCTGCTATATCTCCCACATGGAAAGTGCCAGGAGGGAGAAGTGGGGATTATGTTTAGACTTTCTCGGAACTGCTTCAAATCAACTAGATATCTTTGTGCTGTAAATCTCCCAACAGCCAAACGCAAAAGCAGCAAACATCTCGCTGTATGTCCCACATCCAAAGTGCCAAGAGAGAGCTTGCTCTCCCTGTCTTTGAGTACTGTTTTCACTGTCCCGGTTACCTCTTTGCTAACATTCTCTTCAGAGCCGCAGTGAAACCAGGAACCACGTGGAGAAGGCACCCACACTGAAAGTGCCTGGAGGGAACATTGGGGCTTCTTCTCAGTGTCTCTGACATAGGGTTTCACTGTCCCGGGAAAGTCTCTGCTAACACCGTGCAGAGCGCTGTGCCCAATATACAGAAACGTCTTGCGGTATCTCCTACAGGGAAAGTGCCAGGAGGGAATTGTGGAGCTTGTTCTCAGTGTCTCTGAGAATTGCTCTGATTATCTGTGTGACCTCTTTGCTAAGACTCTCCAGAGAGACGTCCTCAAAACAAACACACATCTTGACATATCTCCCACATTGATCGCAGTGTCTCCAGAAACGGCATTCAAGGAGCCAGGACCTTTTCTCCCTACACTGTCCATTGAGTTGTCCTCAAAACCGATATACATCCTGCTATATCTCCCACATGGAAAGTGCCAGGAGGGAGAAGTGGGGATTATGTTTAGACTTTCTCGGAACTGCTTCAAATCAACTAGATACCTTTGTGCTGTAAATCTCCCAACAGCCAAACGCAAAAGCAGCAAACATCTCGCTGTATGTCCCACATCCAAAGTGCCAAGAGAGAGCTTGCTCTCCCTGTCTTTGAGTACTGTTTTCACTGTCCCGGTTACCTCTTTGCTAACATTCTCTTCAGAGCCGCAGTGAAACCAGGAACCACGTGGAGAAGGCACCCACACTGAAAGTGCCTGGAGGGAACATTGGGGCTTCTTCTCAGTGTCTCTGACATAGGGTTTCACTGTCCCGGGAAAGTCTCTGCTAACACCCTGCAGAGCGCTGTGCCCAATATACAGAAACGTCTTGCGGTATCTCCTACAGGGAAAGTGCCAGGAGGGAATTGTGGAGCTTGTTCTCAGTGTCTCTGAGAATTGCTCTGGTTATCTGTGTGACCTCTTTGCTAAGACTCTCCAGAGAGACGTCCTCAAAACAAACACACATCTTGACATATCTCCCACATTGATCGCAGTGTCTCCAGAAACGGCATTCAAGGAGCCAGGACCTTTTCTCCCTACACTGTCCATTGAGTTGTCCTCAAAACCAATATACATCCTGCTATATCTCCCACATGGAAAGTGCCAGGAGGGAGAAGTGGGGATTATGTTTAGACTTTCTCGGAACTGCTTCAAATCAACTAGATATCTTTGTGCTGTAAATCTCCCAACAGCCAAACGCAAAAGCAGCAAACATCTCGCTGTATGTCCCACATCCAAAGTGCCAAGAGAGAGCTTGCTCTCCCTGTCTTTGAGTACTGTTTTCACTGTCCCGGTTACCTCTTTGCTAACATTCTCTTCAGAGCTGCAGTGAAACCAGGAACCACGTGGAGAAGGCACCCACACTGAAAGTGCCTGGAGGGAACATTGGGGCTTCTTCTCAGTGTCTCTGACATAGGGTTTCACTGTCCCGGGAAAGTCTCTGCTAACACCGTGCAGAGCGCTGTGCCCAATGTACAGAAACGTCTTGCGGTATCTCCTACAGGGAAAGTGCCAGGAGGGAATTGTGGAGCTTGTTCTCAGTGTCTCTGAGAATTGCTCTGATTATCTGTGTGACCTCTTTGCTAAGACTCTCCAGAGAGACGTCCTCAAAACCAACACACATCTTGACATATCTCCCACATTGATCGCAGTGTCTCCAGAAACGGCATTCAAGGAGCCAGGACCTTTTCTCCCTACACTGTCCATTGAGTTGTCCTCAAAACCAATATACATCCTGCTATATCTCCCACATGGAAAGTGCCAGGAGGGAGAAGTGGGGATTATGTTTAGACTTTCTCGGAACTGCTTCAAATCAACTAGATATCTTTGTGCTGTAAATCTCCCAACAGCCAAACGCAAAAGCAGCAAACATCTCGCTGTATGTCCCACATCCAAAGTGCCAAGAGAGAGCTTGCTCTCCCTGTCTTTGAGTACTGTTTTCACTGTCCCGGTTACCTCTTTGCTAACATTCTCTTCAGAGCTGCAGTGAAACCAGGAACCACGTGGAGAAGGCACCCACACTGAAAGTGCCTGGAGGGAACATTGGGGCTTCTTCTCAGTGTCTCTGACATAGGGTTTCACTGTCCCGGGAAAGTCTCTGCTAACACCCTGCAGAGCGCTGTGCCCAATATACAGAAACATCTTGCGGTATCTCCTACAGGGAAAGTGCCAGGAGGGAATTGTGGAGCTTGTTCTCAGTGTCTCTGAGAATTGCTCTGATTATCTCTGTGACCTCTTTGCTAAGACTCTCCAGAGAGCCGTCCTCAAAACCAACACACATCTTGACATATCTCCCACATTGATCGCAGTGTCTCCAGAAACGGCATTCAAGGAGCCAGGACCTTTTCTCCCTACACTGTCCATTGAGTTGTCCTCAAAACCAATATACATCCTGCTATATCTCCCACATGGAAAGTGCCAGGAGGGAGAAGTGGGGATTATGTTTAGACTTTCTCGGAACTGCTTCAAATCAACTAGATATCTTTGTGCTGTAAATCTCCCAACAGCCAAACGCAAAAGCAGCAAACATCTCGCTGTATGTCCCACATCCAAAGTGCCAAGAGAGAGCTTGCTCTCCCTGTCTTTGAGTACTGTTTTCACTGTCCCGGTTACCTCTTTGCTAACATTCTCTTCAGAGCCGCAGTGAAACCAGGAACCACGTGGAGAAGGCACCCACACTGAAAGTGCCTCGAGGGAACATTGGGGCTTCTTCTCAGTGTCTCTGACATAGGGTTTCACTGTCCCGGGAAAGTCTCTGCTAACACCGTGCAGAGCGCTGTGCCCAATATACAGAAACGTCTTGCGGTATCTCCTACAGGGAAAGTGCCAGGAGGGAATTGTGGAGCTTGTTCTCAGTGTCTCTGAGAATTGCTCTGATTATCTCTGTGACCTCTTTGCTAAGACTCTCCAGAGAGCCGTCCTCAAAACAAACACACATCTTGACATATCTCCCACATTGATCGCAGTGTCTCCAGAAACGGCATTCAAGGAGCCAGGATCTTTTCTCCCTACACTGTCCATTGAGTTGTCCTCAAAACCAATATACATCCTGCTATATCTCCCACATGGAAAGTGCCAGGAGGGAGAAGTGGGGATTATGTTTAGACTTTCTCGGAACTGCTTCAAATCAACTAGATACCTTTGTGCTGTAAATCTCCCAACAGCCAAACGCAAAAGCAGCAAACATCTCGCTGTATGTCCCACATCCAAAGTGCCAAGAGAGAGCTTGCTCTCCCTGTCTTTGAGTACTGTTTTCACTGTCCCGGTTACCTCTTTGCTAACATTCTCTTCAGAGCCGCAGTGAAACCAGGAACCACGTGGAGAAGGCACCCACACTGAAAGTGCCTGGAGGGAACATTGGGGCTTCTTCTCAGTGTCTCTGACATAGGGTTTCACTGTCCCGGGAAAGTCTCTGCTAACACCGTGCAGAGCGCTGTGCCCAATGTACAGAAACGTCTTGCGGTATCTCCTACAGGGAAAGTGCCAGGAGGGAATTGTGGAGCTTGTTCTCAGTGTCTCTGAGAATTGCTCTGATTATCTGTGTGACCTCTTTGCTAAGACTCTCCAGAGAGACGTCCTCAAAACAAACACACATCTTGACATATCTCCCACATTGATCGCAGTGTCTCCAGAAACGGCATTCAAGGAGCCAGGACCTTTTCTCCCTACACTGTCCATTGAGTTGTCCTCAAAACCGATATACATCCTGCTATATCTCCCACATGGAAAGTGCCAGGAGGGAGAAGTGGGGATTATGTTTAGACTTTCTCGGAACTGCTTCAAATCAACTAGATACCTTTGTGCTGTAAATCTCCCAACAGCCAAACGCAAAAGCAGCAAACATCTCGCTGTATGTCCCACATCCAAAGTGCCAAGAGAGAGCTTGCTCTCCCTGTCTTTGAGTACTGTTTTCACTGTCCCGGTTACCTCTTTGCTAACATTCTCTTCAGAGCCGCAGTGAAACCAGGAACCACGTGGAGAAGGCACCCACACTGAAAGTGCCTGGAGGGAACATTGGGGCTTCTTCTCAGTGTCTCTGACATAGGGTTTCACTGTCCCGGGAAAGTCTCTGCTAACACCCTGCAGAGCGCTGTGCCCAATATACAGAAACGTCTTGCGGTATCTCCTACAGGGAAAGTGCCAGGAGGGAATTGTGGAGCTTGTTCTCAGTGTCTCTGAGAATTGCTCTGATTATCTGTGTGACCTCTTTGCTAAGACTCTCCAGAGAGACGTCCTCAAAACAAACACACATCTTGACATATCTCCCACATTGATCGCAGTGTCTCCAGAAACGGCATTCAAGGAGCCAGGACCTTTTCTCCCTACACTGTCCATTGAGTTGTCCTCAAAACCGATATACATCCTGCTATATCTCCCACATGGAAAGTGCCAGGAGGGAGAAGTGGGGATTATGTTTAGACTTTCTCGGAACTGCTTCAAATCAACTAGATACCTTTGTGCTGTAAATCTCCCAACAGCCAAACGCAAAAGCAGCAAACATCTCGCTGTATGTCCCACATCCAAAGTGCCAAGAGAGAGCTTGCTCTCCCTGTCTTTGAGTACTGTTTTCACTGTCCCGGTTACCTCTTTGCTAACATTCTCTTCAGAGCTGCAGTGAAACCAGGAACCACGTGGAGAAGGCACCCACACTGAAAGTGCCTGGAGGGAACATTGGGGCTTCTTCTCAGTGTCTCTGACATAGGGTTTCACTGTCCCGGGAAAGTCTCTGCTAACACCCTGCAGAGCGCTGTGCCCAATATACAGAAACGTCTTGCGGTATCTCCTACAGGGAAAGTGCCAGGAGGGAATTGTGGAGCTTGTTCTCAGTGTCTCTGAGAATTGCTCTGGTTATCTGTGTGACCTCTTTGCTAAGACTCTCCAGAGAGACGTCCTCAAAACAAACACACATCTTGACATATCTCCCACATTGATCGCAGTGTCTCCAGAAACGGCATTCAAGGAGCCAGGACCTTTTCTCCCTACACTGTCCATTGAGTTGTCCTCAAAACCAATATACATCCTGCTATATCTCCCACATGGAAAGTGCCAGGAGGGAGAAGTGGGGATTATGTTTAGACTTTCTCGGAACTGCTTCAAATCAACTAGATATCTTTGTGCTGTAAATCTCCCAACAGCCAAACGCAAAAGCAGCAAACATCTCGCTGTATGTCCCACATCCAAAGTGCCAAGAGAGAGCTTGCTCTCCCTGTCTTTGAGTACTGTTTTCACTGTCCCGGTTACCTCTTTGCTAACATTCTCTTCAGAGCTGCAGTGAAACCAGGAACCACGTGGAGAAGGCACCCACACTGAAAGTGCCTGGAGGGAACATTGGGGCTTCTTCTCAGTGTCTCTGACATAGGGTTTCACTGTCCCGGGAAAGTCTCTGCTAACACCGTGCAGAGCGCTGTGCCCAATGTACAGAAACGTCTTGCGGTATCTCCTACAGGGAAAGTGCCAGGAGGGAATTGTGGAGCTTGTTCTCAGTGTCTCTGAGAATTGCTCTGATTATCTGTGTGACCTCTTTGCTAAGACTCTCCAGAGAGACGTCCTCAAAA
This sequence comes from Larus michahellis, assembly GCF_964199755.1. Lineage (NCBI taxonomy): Eukaryota > Metazoa > Chordata > Aves > Charadriiformes > Laridae > Larus > Larus michahellis. The sequence goes on along the minus strand of NW_027436396.1, from coordinate 14,839 downwards.
CAAACACACATCTTGACATATCTCCCACATTGATCGCAGTGTCTCCAGAAACGGCATTCAAGGAGCCAGGACCTTTTCTCCCTACACTGTCCATTGAGTTGTCCTCAAAACCAATATACATCCTGCTATATCTCCCACATGGAAAGTGCCAGGAGGGAGAAGTGGGGATTATGTTTAGACTTTCTCGGAACTGCTTCAAATCTACTAGATATCTTTGTGCTGTAAATCTCCCAACAGCCAAACGCAAAAGCAGCAAACATCTCGCTGTATGTCCCACATCCAAAGTGCCAAGAGAGAGCTTGCTCTCCCTGTCTTTGAGTACTGTTTTCACTGTCCCGGTTACCTCTTTGCTAACATTCTCTTCAGAGCTGCAGTGAAACCAGGAACCACGTGGAGAAGGCACCCACACTGAAAGTGCCTGGAGGGAACATTGGGGCTTCTTCTCAGTGTCTCTGACATAGGGTTTCACTGTCCCGGGAAAGTCTCTGCTAACACCGTGCAGAGCGCTGTGCCCAATGTACAGAAACGTCTTGCGGTATCTCCTACAGGGAAAGTGCCAGGAGGGAATTGTGGAGCTTGTTCTCAGTGTCTCTGAGAATTGCTCTGATTATCTGTGTGACCTCTTTGCTAAGACTCTCCAGAGAGACGTCCTCAAAACCAACACACATCTTGACATATCTCCCACATTGATCGCAGTGTCTCCAGAAACGGCATTCAAGGAGCCAGGACCTTTTCTCCCTACACTGTCCATTGAGTTGTCCTCAAAACCAATATACATCCTGCTATATCTCCCACATGGAAAGTGCCAGGAGGGAGAAGTGGGGATTATGTTTAGACTTTCTCGGAACTGCTTCAAATCAACTAGATATCTTTGTGCTGTAAATCTCCCAACAGCCAAACGCAAAAGCAGCAAACATCTCGCTGTATGTCCCACATCCAAAGTGCCAAGAGAGAGCTTGCTCTCCCTGTCTTTGAGTACTGTTTTCACTGTCCCGGTTACCTCTTTGCTAACATTCTCTTCAGAGCTGCAGTGAAACCAGGAACCACGTGGAGAAGGCACCCACACTGAAAGTGCCTGGAGGGAACATTGGGGCTTCTTCTCAGTGTCTCTGACATAGGGTTTCACTGTCCCGGGAAAGTCTCTGCTAACACCCTGCAGAGCGCTGTGCCCAATATACAGAAACATCTTGCGGTATCTCCTACAGGGAAAGTGCCAGGAGGGAATTGTGGAGCTTGTTCTCAGTGTCTCTGAGAATTGCTCTGATTATCTCTGTGACCTCTTTGCTAAGACTCTCCAGAGAGCCGTCCTCAAAACCAACACACATCTTGACATATCTCCCACATTGATCGCAGTGTCTCCAGAAACGGCATTCAAGGAGCCAGGACCTTTTCTCCCTACACTGTCCATTGAGTTGTCCTCAAAACCAATATACATCCTGCTATATCTCCCACATGGAAAGTGCCAGGAGGGAGAAGTGGGGATTATGTTTAGACTTTCTCGGAACTGCTTCAAATCAACTAGATATCTTTGTGCTGTAAATCTCCCAACAGCCAAACGCAAAAGCAGCAAACATCTCGCTGTATGTCCCACATCCAAAGTGCCAAGAGAGAGCTTGCTCTCCCTGTCTTTGAGTACTGTTTTCACTGTCCCGGTTACCTCTTTGCTAACATTCTCTTCAGAGCCGCAGTGAAACCAGGAACCACGTGGAGAAGGCACCCACACTGAAAGTGCCTCGAGGGAACATTGGGGCTTCTTCTCAGTGTCTCTGACATAGGGTTTCACTGTCCCGGGAAAGTCTCTGCTAACACCCTGCAGAGCGCTGTGCCCAATATACAGAAACGTCTTGCGGTATCTCCTACAGGGAAAGTGCCAGGAGGGAATTGTGGAGCTTGTTCTCAGTGTCTCTGAGAATTGCTCTGATTATCTCTGTGACCTCTTTGCTAAGACTCTCCAGAGAGCCGTCCTCAAAACAAACACACATCTTGACATATCTCCCACATTGATCGCAGTGTCTCCAGAAACGGCATTCAAGGAGCCAGGATCTTTTCTCCCTACACTGTCCATTGAGTTGTCCTCAAAACCAATATACATCCTGCTATATCTCCCACATGGAAAGTGCCAGGAGGGAGAAGTGGGGATTATGTTTAGACTTTCTCGGAACTGCTTCAAATCAACTAGATACCTTTGTGCTGTAAATCTCCCAACAGCCAAACGCAAAAGCAGCAAACATCTCGCTGTATGTCCCACATCCAAAGTGCCAAGAGAGAGCTTGCTCTCCCTGTCTTTGAGTACTGTTTTCACTGTCCCGGTTACCTCTTTGCTAACATTCTCTTCAGAGCCGCAGTGAAACCAGGAACCACGTGGAGAAGGCACCCACACTGAAAGTGCCTGGAGGGAACATTGGGGCTTCTTCTCAGTGTCTCTGACATAGGGTTTCACTGTCCCGGGAAAGTCTCTGCTAACACCGTGCAGAGCGCTGTGCCCAATGTACAGAAACGTCTTGCGGTATCTCCTACAGGGAAAGTGCCAGGAGGGAATTGTGGAGCTTGTTCTCAGTGTCTCTGAGAATTGCTCTGATTATCTGTGTGACCTCTTTGCTAAGACTCTCCAGAGAGACGTCCTCAAAACAAACACACATCTTGACATATCTCCCACATTGATCGCAGTGTCTCCAGAAACGGCATTCAAGGAGCCAGGACCTTTTCTCCCTACACTGTCCATTGAGTTGTCCTCAAAACCGATATACATCCTGCTATATCTCCCACATGGAAAGTGCCAGGAGGGAGAAGTGGGGATTATGTTTAGACTTTCTCGGAACTGCTTCAAATCAACTAGATACCTTTGTGCTGTAAATCTCCCAACAGCCAAACGCAAAAGCAGCAAACATCTCGCTGTATGTCCCACATCCAAAGTGCCAAGAGAGAGCTTGCTCTCCCTGTCTTTGAGTACTGTTTTCACTGTCCCGGTTACCTCTTTGCTAACATTCTCTTCAGAGCTGCAGTGAAACCAGGAACCACGTGGAGAAGGCACCCACACTGAAAGTGCCTGGAGGGAACATTGGGGCTTCTTCTCAGTGTCTCTGACATAGGGTTTCACTGTCCCGGGAAAGTCTCTGCTAACACCCTGCAGAGCGCTGTGCCCAATATACAGAAACGTCTTGCGGTATCTCCTACAGGGAAAGTGCCAGGAGGGAATTGTGGAGCTTGTTCTCAGTGTCTCTGAGAATTGCTCTGGTTATCTGTGTGACCTCTTTGCTAAGACTCTCCAGAGAGACGTCCTCAAAACAAACACACATCTTGACATATCTCCCACATTGATCGCAGTGTCTCCAGAAACGGCATTCAAGGAGCCAGGACCTTTTCTCCCTACACTGTCCATTGAGTTGTCCTCAAAACCAATATACATCCTGCTATATCTCCCACATGGAAAGTGCCAGGAGGGAGAAGTGGGGATTATGTTTAGACTTTCTCGGAACTGCTTCAAATCAACTAGATATCTTTGTGCTGTAAATCTCCCAACAGCCAAACGCAAAAGCAGCAAACATCTCGCTGTATGTCCCACATCCAAAGTGCCAAGAGAGAGCTTGCTCTCCCTGTCTTTGAGTACTGTTTTCACTGTCCCGGTTACCTCTTTGCTAACATTCTCTTCAGAGCTGCAGTGAAACCAGGAACCACGTGGAGAAGGCACCCACACTGAAAGTGCCTGGAGGGAACATTGGGGCTTCTTCTCAGTGTCTCTGACATAGGGTTTCACTGTCCCGGGAAAGTCTCTGCTAACACCGTGCAGAGCGCTGTGCCCAATGTACAGAAACGTCTTGCGGTATCTCCTACAGGGAAAGTGCCAGGAGGGAATTGTGGAGCTTGTTCTCAGTGTCTCTGAGAATTGCTCTGATTATCTGTGTGACCTCTTTGCTAAGACTCTCCAGAGAGACGTCCTCAAAACAAACACACATCTTGACATATCTCCCACATTGATCGCAGTGTCTCCAGAAACGGCATTCAAGGAGCCAGGACCTTTTCTCCCTACACTGTCCATTGAGTTGTCCTCAAAACCAATATACATCCTGCTATATCTCCCACATGGAAAGTGCCAGGAGGGAGAAGTGGGGATTATGTTTAGACTTTCTCGGAACTGCTTCAAATCAACTAGATATCTTTGTGCTGTAAATCTCCCAACAGCCAAACGCAAAAGCAGCAAACATCTCGCTGTATGTCCCACATCCAAAGTGCCAAGAGAGAGCTTGCTCTCCCTGTCTTTGAGTACTGTTTTCACTGTCCCGGTTACCTCTTTGCTAACATTCTCTTCAGAGCCGCAGTGAAACCAGGAACCACGTGGAGAAGGCACCCACACTGAAAGTGCCTGGAGGGAACATTGGGGCTTCTTCTCAGTGTCTCTGACATAGGGTTTCACTGTCCCGGGAAAGTCTCTGCTAACACCGTGCAGAGCGCTGTGCCCAATGTACAGAAACGTCTTGCGGTATCTCCTACAGGGAAAGTGCCAGGAGGGAATTGTGGAGCTTGTTCTCAGTGTCTCTGAGAATTGCTCTGATTATCTGTGTGACCTCTTTGCTAAGACTCTCCAGAGAGACGTCCTCAAAACCAACACACATCTTGACATATCTCCCACATTGATCGCAGTGTCTCCAGAAACGGCATTCAAGGAGCCAGGACCTTTTCTCCCTACACTGTCCATTGAGTTGTCCTCAAAACCAATATACATCCTGCTATATCTCCCACATGGAAAGTGCCAGGAGGGAGAAGTGGGGATTATGTTTAGACTTTCTCGGAACTGCTTCAAATCAACTAGATATCTTTGTGCTGTAAATCTCCCAACAGCCAAACGCAAAAGCAGCAAACATCTCGCTGTATGTCCCACATCCAAAGTGCCAAGAGAGAGCTTGCTCTCCCTGTCTTTGAGTACTGTTTTCACTGTCCCGGTTACCTCTTTGCTAACATTCTCTTCAGAGCCGCAGTGAAACCAGGAACCACGTGGAGAAGGCACCCACACTGAAAGTGCCTGGAGGGAACATTGGGGCTTCTTCTCAGTGTCTCTGACATAGGGTTTCACTGTCCCGGGAAAGTCTCTGCTAACACCCTGCAGAGCGCTGTGCCCAATATACAGAAACATCTTGCGGTATCTCCTACAGGGAAAGTGCCAGGAGGGAATTGTGGAGCTTGTTCTCAGTGTCTCTGAGAATTGCTCTGATTATCTCTGTGACCTCTTTGCTAAGACTCTCCAGAGAGCCGTCCTCAAAACCAACACACATCTTGACATATCTCCCACATTGATCGCAGTGTCTCCAGAAACGGCATTCAAGGAGCCAGGACCTTTTCTCCCTACACTGTCCATTGAGTTGTCCTCAAAACCAATATACATCCTGCTATATCTCCCACATGGAAAGTGCCAGGAGGGAGAAGTGGGGATTATGTTTAGACTTTCTCGGAACTGCTTCAAATCAACTAGATATCTTTGTGCTGTAAATCTCCCAACAGCCAAACGCAAAAGCAGCAAACATCTCGCTGTATGTCCCACATCCAAAGTGCCAAGAGAGAGCTTGCTCTCCCTGTCTTTGAGTACTGTTTTCACTGTCCCGGTTACCTCTTTGCTAACATTCTCTTCAGAGCTGCAGTGAAACCAGGAACCACGTGGAGAAGGCACCCACACTGAAAGTGCCTGGAGGGAACATTGGGGCTTCTTCTCAGTGTCTCTGACATAGGGTTTCACTGTCCCGGGAAAGTCTCTGCTAACACCGTGCAGAGCGCTGTGCCCAATGTACAGAAACGTCTTGCGGTATCTCCTACAGGGAAAGTGCCAGGAGGGAATTGTGGAGCTTGTTCTCAGTGTCTCTGAGAATTGCTCTGATTATCTGTGTGACCTCTTTGCTAAGACTCTCCAGAGAGACGTCCTCAAAACAAACACACATCTTGACATATCTCCCACATTGATCGCAGTGTCTCCAGAAACGGCATTCAAGGAGCCAGGACCTTTTCTCCCTACACTGTCCATTGAGTTGTCCTCAAAACCAATATACATCCTGCTATATCTCCCACATGGAAAGTGCCAGGAGGGAGAAGTGGGGATTATGTTTAGACTTTCTCGGAACTGCTTCAAATCAACTAGATATCTTTGTGCTGTAAATCTCCCAACAGCCAAACGCAAAAGCAGCAAACATCTCGCTGTATGTCCCACATCCAAAGTGCCAAGAGAGAGCTTGCTCTCCCTGTCTTTGAGTACTGTTTTCACTGTCCCGGTTACCTCTTTGCTAACATTCTCTTCAGAGCCGCAGTGAAACCAGGAACCACGTGGAGAAGGCACCCACACTGAAAGTGCCTGGAGGGAACATTGGGGCTTCTTCTCAGTGTCTCTGACATAGGGTTTCACTGTCCCGGGAAAGTCTCTGCTAACACCGTGCAGAGCGCTGTGCCCAATGTACAGAAACGTCTTGCGGTATCTCCTACAGGGAAAGTGCCAGGAGGGAATTGTGGAGCTTGTTCTCAGTGTCTCTGAGAATTGCTCTGATTATCTGTGTGACCTCTTTGCTAAGACTCTCCAGAGAGACGTCCTCAAAACCAACACACATCTTGACATATCTCCCACATTGATCGCAGTGTCTCCAGAAACGGCATTCAAGGAGCCAGGACCTTTTCTCCCTACACTGTCCATTGAGTTGTCCTCAAAACCAATATACATCCTGCTATATCTCCCACATGGAAAGTGCCAGGAGGGAGAAGTGGGGATTATGTTTAGACTTTCTCGGAACTGCTTCAAATCAACTAGATATCTTTGTGCTGTAAATCTCCCAACAGCCAAACGCAAAAGCAGCAAACATCTCGCTGTATGTCCCACATCCAAAGTGCCAAGAGAGAGCTTGCTCTCCCTGTCTTTGAGTACTGTTTTCACTGTCCCGGTTACCTCTTTGCTAACATTCTCTTCAGAGCCGCAGTGAAACCAGGAACCACGTGGAGAAGGCACCCACACTGAAAGTGCCTGGAGGGAACATTGGGGCTTCTTCTCAGTGTCTCTGACATAGGGTTTCACTGTCCCGGGAAAGTCTCTGCTAACACCCTGCAGAGCGCTGTGCCCAATATACAGAAACATCTTGCGGTATCTCCTACAGGGAAAGTGCCAGGAGGGAATTGTGGAGCTTGTTCTCAGTGTCTCTGAGAATTGCTCTGATTATCTCTGTGACCTCTTTGCTAAGACTCTCCAGAGAGCCGTCCTCAAAACCAACACACATCTTGACATATCTCCCACATTGATCGCAGTGTCTCCAGAAACGGCATTCAAGGAGCCAGGACCTTTTCTCCCTACACTGTCCATTGAGTTGTCCTCAAAACCAATATACATCCTGCTATATCTCCCACATGGAAAGTGCCAGGAGGGAGAAGTGGGGATTATGTTTAGACTTTCTCGGAACTGCTTCAAATCAACTAGATATCTTTGTGCTGTAAATCTCCCAACAGCCAAACGCAAAAGCAGCAAACATCTCGCTGTATGTCCCACATCCAAAGTGCCAAGAGAGAGCTTGCTCTCCCTGTCTTTGAGTACTGTTTTCACTGTCCCGGTTACCTCTTTGCTAACATTCTCTTCAGAGCCGCAGTGAAACCAGGAACCACGTGGAGAAGGCACCCACACTGAAAGTGCCTCGAGGGAACATTGGGGCTTCTTCTCAGTGTCTCTGACATAGGGTTTCACTGTCCCGGGAAAGTCTCTGCTAACACCGTGCAGAGCGCTGTGCCCAATATACAGAAACGTCTTGCGGTATCTCCTACAGGGAAAGTGCCAGGAGGGAATTGTGGAGCTTGTTCTCAGTGTCTCTGAGAATTGCTCTGATTATCTCTGTGACCTCTTTGCTAAGACTCTCCAGAGAGCCGTCCTCAAAACAAACACACATCTTGACATATCTCCCACATTGATCGCAGTGTCTCCAGAAACGGCATTCAAGGAGCCAGGATCTTTTCTCCCTACACTGTCCATTGAGTTGTCCTCAAAACCAATATACATCCTGCTATATCTCCCACATGGAAAGTGCCAGGAGGGAGAAGTGGGGATTATGTTTAGACTTTCTCGGAACTGCTTCAAATCAACTAGATACCTTTGTGCTGTAAATCTCCCAACAGCCAAACGCAAAAGCAGCAAACATCTCGCTGTATGTCCCACATCCAAAGTGCCAAGAGAGAGCTTGCTCTCCCTGTCTTTGAGTACTGTTTTCACTGTCCCGGTTACCTCTTTGCTAACATTCTCTTCAGAGCCGCAGTGAAACCAGGAACCACGTGGAGAAGGCACCCACACTGAAAGTGCCTGGAGGGAACATTGGGGCTTCTTCTCAGTGTCTCTGACATAGGGTTTCACTGTCCCGGGAAAGTCTCTGCTAACACCGTGCAGAGCGCTGTGCCCAATGTACAGAAACGTCTTGCGGTATCTCCTACAGGGAAAGTGCCAGGAGGGAATTGTGGAGCTTGTTCTCAGTGTCTCTGAGAATTGCTCTGATTATCTGTGTGACCTCTTTGCTAAGACTCTCCAGAGAGACGTCCTCAAAACAAACACACATCTTGACATATCTCCCACATTGATCGCAGTGTCTCCAGAAACGGCATTCAAGGAGCCAGGACCTTTTCTCCCTACACTGTCCATTGAGTTGTCCTCAAAACCAATATACATCCTGCTATATCTCCCACATGGAAAGTGCCAGGAGGGAGAAGTGGGGATTATGTTTAGACTTTCTCGGAACTGCTTCAAATCAACTAGATACCTTTGTGCTGTAAATCTCCCAACAGCCAAACGCAAAAGCAGCAAACATCTCGCTGTATGTCCCACATCCAAAGTGCCAAGAGAGAGCTTGCTCTCCCTGTCTTTGAGTACTGTTTTCACTGTCCCGGTTACCTCTTTGCTAACATTCTCTTCAGAGCCGCAGTGAAACCAGGAACCACGTGGAGAAGGCACCCACACTGAAAGTGCCTGGAGGGAACATTGGGGCTTCTTCTCAGTGTCTCTGACATAAGGTTTCACTGTCCCGGGAAAGTCTCTGCTAACACCCTGCAGAGCGCTGTGCCCAATATACAGAAACATCTTGCGGTATCTCCTACAGGGAAAGTGCCAGGAGGGAATTGTGGAGCTTGTTCTCAGTGTCTCTGAGAATTGCTCTGATTATCCCTGTGACCTCTTTGCTAAGACTCTCCAGAGAGCCGTCCTCAAAACAAACACACATCTTGACATATCTCCCACATTGATCGCAGTGTCTCCAGAAACGGCATTCAAGGAGCCAGGACCTTTTCTCCCTACACTGTCCATTGAGTTGTCCTCAAAACCAATATACATCCTGCTATATCTCCCACATGGAAAGTGCCAGGAGGGAGAAGTGGGGATTATGTTTAGACTTTCTCGGAACTGCTTCAAATCAACTAGATACCTTTGTGCTGTAAATCTCCCAACAGCCAAACGCAAAAGCAGCAAACATCTCGCTGTATGTCCCACATCCAAAGTGCCAAGAGAGAGCTTGCTCTCCCCGTCTTTGAGTACTGTTTTCACTGTCCCGGTTACCTCTTTGCTAACATTCTCTTCAGAGCCGCAGTGAAACCAGGAACCACGTGGAGAAGGCACCCACACTGAAAGTGCCTGGAGGGAACATTGGGGCTTCTTCTCAGTGTCTCTGACATAGGGTTTCACTGTCCCGGGAAAGTCTCTGCTAACACCGTGCAGAGCGCTGTGCCCAATGTACAGAAACGTCTTGCGGTATCTCCTACAGGGAAAGTGCCAGGAGGGAATTGTGGAGCTTGTTCTCAGTGTCTCTGAGAATTGCTCTGATTATCCCTGTGACCTCTTTGCTAAGACTCTCCAGAGAGACGTCCTCAAAACAAACACACATCTTGACATATCTCCCACATTGATCGCAGTGTCTCCAGAAACGGCATTCAAGGAGCCAGGACCTTTTCTCCCTACACTGTCCATTGAGTTGTCCTCAAAACCAATATACATCCTGCTATATCTCCCACATGGAAAGTGCCAGGGGGGAGAAGTGGGGATTATGTTTAGACTTTCTCGGAACTGCTTCAAATCAACTAGATACCTTTGTGCTGTAAATCTCCCAACAGCCAAACGCAAAAGCAGCAAACATCTCGCTGTATGTCCCACATCCAAAGTGCCAAGAGAGAGCTTGCTCTCCCTGTCTTTGAGTACTGTTTTCACTGTCCCGGTTACCTCTTTGCTAACATTCTCTTCAGAGCCGCAGTGAAACCAGGAACCACGTGGAGAAGGCACCCACACTGAAAGTGCCTGGAGGGAACATTGGGGCTTCTTCTCAGTGTCTCTGACATAGGGTTTCACTGTCCCGGGAAAGTCTCTGCTAACACCCTGCAGAGCGCTGTGCCCAATGTACAGAAACGTCTTGCGGTATCTCCTACAGGGAAAGTGCCAGGAGGGAATTGTGGAGCTTGTTCTCAGTGTCTCTGAGAATTGCTCTGATTATCCCTGTGACCTCTTTGCTAAGACTCTCCAGAGAGACGTCCTCAAAACAAACACACATCTTGACATATCTCCCACATTGATCGCAGTGTCTCCAGAAACGGCATTCAAGGAGCCAGGACCTTTTCTCCCTACACTGTCCATTGAGTTGTCCTCAAAACCAATATACATCCTGCTATATCTCCCACATGGAAAGTGCCAGGAGGGAGAAGTGGGGATTATGTTTAGACTTTCTCGGAACTGCTTCAAATCAACTAGATATCTTTGTGCTGTAAATCTCCCAACAGCCAAACGCAAAAGCAGCAAACATCTCGCTGTATGTCCCACATCCAAAGTGCCAAGAGAGAGCTTGCTCTCCCTGTCTTTGAGTACTGTTTTCACTGTCCCGGTTACCTCTTTGCTAACATTCTCTTCAGAGCCGCAGTGAAACCAGGAACCACGTGGAGAAGGCACCCACACTGAAAGTGCCTGGAGGGAACATTGGGGCTTCTTCTCAGTGTCTCTGACATAGGGTTTCACTGTCCCGGGAAAGTCTCTGCTAACACCCTGCAGAGCGCTGTGCCCAATGTACAGAAACGTCTTGCGGTATCTCCTACAGGGAAAGTGCCAGGAGGGAATTGTGGAGCTTGTTCTCAGTGTCTCTGAGAATTGCTCTGATTATCCCTGTGACCTCTTTGCTAAGACTCTCCAGAGAGCCGTCCTCAAAACAAACACACATCTTGACATATCTCCCACATTGATCGCAGTGTCTCCAGAAACGGCATTCAAGGAGCCAGGACCTTTTCTCCCTACACTGTCCATTGAGTTGTCCTCAAAACCAATATACATCCTGCTATATCTCCCACATGGAAAGTGCCAGGAGGGAGAAGTGGGGATTATGTTTAGACTTTCTCGGAACTGCTTCAAATCAACTAGATATCTTTGTGCTGTAAATCTCCCAACAGCCAAACGCAAAAGCAGCAAACATCTCGCTGTATGTCCCACATCCAAAGTGCCAAGAGAGAGCTTGCTCTCCCTGTCTTTGAGTACTGTTTTCACTGTCCCGGTTACCTCTTTGCTAACATTCTCTTCAGAGCTGCAGTGAAACGAGGAACCACGTGGAGAAGGCACCCACACTGAAAGTGCCTCGAGGGAACATTGGGGCTTCTTCTCAGTGTCTCTGACATAGGGTTTCACTGTCCCGGGAAAGTCTCTGCTAACACCCTGCAGAGCGCTGTGCCCAATATACAGAAACGTCTTGCGGTATCTCCTACAGGGAAAGTGCCAGGAGGGAATTGTGGAGCTTGTTCTCAGTGTCTCTGAGAATTGCTCTGATTATCTGTGTGACCTCTTTGCTAAGACTCTCCAGAGAGCCGTCCTCAAAACAAACACACATCTTGACATATCTCCCACATTGATCGCAGTGTCTCCAGAAACGGCATTCAAGGAGCCAGGATCTTTTCTCCCTACACTGTCCATTGAGTTGTCCTCAAAACCAATATACATCCTGCTATATCTCCCACATGGAAAGTGCCAGGGGGGAGAAGTGGGGATTATGTTTAGACTTTCTCGGAACTGCTTCAAATCAACTAGATATCTTTGTGCTGTAAATCTCCCAACAGCCAAACGCAAAAGCAGCAAACATCTCGCTGTATGTCCCACATCCAAAGTGCCAAGAGAGAGCTTGCTCTCCCTGTCTTTGAGTACGGTTTTCACTGTCCCGGTTACCTCTTTGCTAACATTCTCTTCAGAGCCGCAGTGAAACCAGGAACCACGTGGAGAAGGCACCCACACTGAAAGTGCCTGGAGGGAACATTGGGGCTTCTTCTCAGTGTCTCTGACATAGGGTTTCACTGTCCCGGGAAAGTCTCTGCTAACACCGTGCAGAGCGCTGTGCCCAATATACAGAAACGTCTTGCGGTATCTCCTACAGGGAAAGTGCCAGGAGGGAATTGTGGAGCTTGTTCTCAGTGTCTCTGAGAATTGCTCTGATTATCCCTGTGACCTCTTTGCTAAGACTCTCCAGAGAGCCGTCCTCAAAACAAACACACATCTTGACATATCTCCCACATTGATCACAGTGTCTCCAGAAACGGCATTCAAGGAGCCAGGACCTTTTCTCCCTACACTGTCCATTGAGTTGTCCTCAAAACCAATATACATCCTGCTATATCTCCCACATGGAAAGTGCCAGGAGGGAGAAGTGGGGATTATGTTTAGACTTTCTCGGAACTGCTTCAAATCAACTAGATATCTTTGTGCTGTAAATCTCCCAACAGCCAAACGCAAAAGCAGCAAACATCTCGCTGTATGTCCCACATCCAAAGTGCCAAGAGAGAGCTTGCTCTCCCTGTCTTTGAGTACTGTTTTCACTGTCCCGGTTACCTCTTTGCTAACATTCTCTTCAGAGCTGCAGTGAAACCAGGAACCACGTGGAGAAGGCACCCACACTGAAAGTGCCTGGAGGGAACATTGGGGCTTCTTCTCAGTGTCTCTGACATAGGGTTTCACTGTCCCGGGAAAGTCTCTGCTAACACCGTGCAGAGCGCTGTGCCCAATGTACAGAAACGTCTTGCGGTATCTCCTACAGGGAAAGTGCCAGGAGGGAATTGTGGAGCTTGTTCTCAGTGTCTCTGAGAATTGCTCTGATTATCTGTGTGACCTCTTTGCTAAGACTCTCCAGAGAGACATCCTCAAAACAAACACACATCTTGACATATCTCCCACATTGATCGCAGTGTCTCCAGAAACGGCATTCAAGGAGCCAGGACCTTTTCTCCCTACACTGTCCATTGAGTTGTCCTCAAAACCAATATACATCCTGCTATATCTCCAACATGGAAAGTGCCAGGAGGGAGAGGTGGGGATTATGTTTAGACTTTCTCGGAACTGCTTCAAATCAACTAGATACCTTTGTGCTGTAAATCTCCCAACAGCCAAATGCAAAAGCAGCAAACATCTCGCTGTATGTCCCACATCCAAAGTGCCAAGAGAGAGCTTGCTCTCCCTGTCTTTGAGTACTGTTTTCACTGTCCCGGTTACCTCTTTGCTAACATTCTCTTCAGAGCTGCAGTGAAACCAGGAACCACGTGGAGAAGGCACCCACACTGAAAGTGCCTGGAGGGAACATTGGGGCTTCTTCTCAGTGTCTCTGACATAGGGTTTCACTGTCCCGGGAAAGTCTCTGCTAACACCGTGCAGAGCGCTGTGCCCAATATACAGAAACGTCTTGCGTATCTCCTACAGGGAAAGTGCCAGGAGGGAATTGTGGAGCTTGTTCTCAGTGTCTCTGAGAATTGCTCTGATTATCTGTGTGACCTCTTTGCTAAGACTCTCCAGAGAGCCGTCCTCAAAACAAACACACATCTTGACATATCTCCCACATTGATCGCAGTGTCTCCAGAAACGGCATTCAAGGAGCCAGGACCTTTTCTCCCTACACTGTCCATTGAGTTGTCCTCAAAACCAATATACATCCTGCTATATCTCCCACATGGAAAGTGCCAGGAGGGAGAAGTGGGGATTATGTTTAGACTTTCTCGGAACTGCTTCAAATCAACTAGATACCTTTGTGCTGTAAATCTCCCAACAGCCAAACGCAAAAGCAGCAAACATCTCGCTGTATGTCCCACATCCAAAGTGCCAAGAGAGAGCTTGCTCTCCCTGTCTTTGAGTACTGTTTTCACTGTCCCGGTTACCTCTTTGCTAACATTCTCTTCAGAGCTGCAGTGAAACCAGGAACCACGTGGAGAAGGCACCCACACTGAAAGTGCCTGGAGGGAACATTGGGGCTTCTTCTCAGTGTCTCTGACATAGGGTTTCACTGTCCCGGGAAAGTCTCTGCTAACACCGTGCAGAGCGCTGTGCCCAATATACAGAAACGTCTTGCGTATCTCCTACAGGGAAAGTGCCAGGAGGGAATTGTGGAGCTTGTTCTCAGTGTCTCTGAGAATTGCTCTGATTATCTGTGTGACCTCTTTGCTAAGACTCTCCAGAGAGACGTCCTCAAAACAAACACACATCTTGACATATCTCCCACATTGATCGCAGTGTCTCCAGAAATGGCATTCAAGGAGCCAGGACCTTTTCTCCCTACACTGTCCATTGAGTTGTCCTCAAAACCAATATACATCCTGCTATATCTCCCACATGGAAAGTGCCAGGAGGGAGAAGTGGGGATTATGTTTAGACTTTCTCGGAACTGCTTCAAATCAACTAGATACCTTTGTGCTGTAAATCTCCCAACAGCCAAACGCAAAAGCAGCAAACATCTCGCTGTATGTCCCACATCCAAAGTGCCAAGAGAGAGCTTGCTCTCCCTGTCTTTGAGTACTGTTTTCACTGTCCCGGTTACCTCTTTGCTAACATTCTCTTCAGAGCTGCAGTGAAACCAGGAAC